>NW_020926742.1:0-5796 GCF_003984885.1 Neopelma chrysocephalum
TACACCCATCCAGGGATGAATTGGTCCCAGCCGTTCTAACCAGGACATTATCCACCCCTTATTCTATGCCATCCATGTCATGCCCAAATTAACCCCCTTAAAACCTATGTCTCTTTAAAACTATATACACATATGTACAATGAAACATTACGGACCATTCTCACTCAAAATTAGGTCCCCTTGTGGTACACAACGTGTCTCCCCATCTTTTTGCATTACCCACCAGGTGAAACCAGGTCCTTGAGCAAAAACAATCCCTCGGATGGGTTTGCCTTTGCTTGAGGTGGGACTAATCCAAACAGTCTTCCCTAACATACCTCTCATATGCACCACGGGGACTTTATCTCCATCTACAGTATGCAAAGGTTCTGATTGGGCAGGGCCAGCTCGATTAATGGAGCCTCGCGTGTTGACCAACCAGGTGGCCTTTGCTAAATGCAGCTCCCAGTGTTTGAGAGTCTCCCCACACAGTGCCTTCAGGGTGGTTTTCAGCAGTCCGTTGCACCGTTCAACTTTTCCAGCAGCTGGTGCATGGTAGGGGATATGATACACCCACTCAATGCCGTGCTCTCTGGCCCAGGTGTCTACGAGGCCATTCTTGAAATGGGTCCCATTATCAGACTCAATTCTCTCTGGGGTGCCGTGTCGCCACAGGACTTGTTTTTCAAGGCCCAGGATGGTATTCCGGGCAGTGGCATGAGGTACGGGGTATGTCTCCAGCCATCCAGTACTTCCTTCTACCATGGTAAGTACGTAGCGCTTGCCCTGGCGGGTTTTGGGGAGCGTGATGTAGTCAACTTGCCAGGCTTCCCCATACCTGTACTTTGACCACCGTCCACCATACCATAGAGGCTTCACCCGCTTGGCCTGCTTGATGGCAGCACATGTCTCACAGTCATGGATGACCTGTGAGACAATGTCCTTGGTTAAGTCCACCCCTCGGTCCTGAGCCCATCTGTATGTCGCATCTCTCCCCTGGTGACCGGAGGCGTCATGGGCCCATCGAGCCAGAAATAATTCTCCTTTGTGTTGCCAATCCAGATCCACCTGAGAGACTTTAATCCTGGCAGCTCGGTCCGCCTGCTCGTTGTTGCGATGCTCCTCATTAGCCCGTTTCTTGCGTACGTGAGCGTCTACGTGACCGACCTTCACACTCAGCTTCTCTACCCGGCCAGCGATGTCCTGCCACATCTCCGCCGCCCAGATGGGTTTCCCTTGGCGCTGCCAGTTGGCCTTTCTCCATCGCTCTAGCCATCCCCACAGAGCATTGGCCACCATCCATGAGTCAGTGTAGATATAGAGTCTTGGCCACTTCTCTCGTTCAGCTATATCCAAAGCCAACTGAACGGCTTTAAGCTCTGCGAACTGACTTGACCCACCTTGTCCTTCGGTTGCTTCTGCAACTCGCCGTGTGGGACTCCACACGGCTGCCTTCCATTTTCGGTTTGTCCCTACAATGCGGCAGGAGCCATCCGTGAAGAGCGCATATCGCCTTTCATCTGCTGGTAGCTTGTCATATGGTGGGGCCTCCTCAGCCCGTGTCACCTGCTCCTCTTCTTCTTCAGAGGATAGTCCAAAACTCTCACCTTCGGGCCAATTGGTGATAATTTCCAGAATCCCAGGGCGATTAGGATTCCCTATCCGGGTTCGTTGTGTGATCAGAGCGATCCACTTACTCCATGTGGCATCGGTGGCGTGATGTGTAGCAGGAACTCTCCCCTTGAACATCCAGCCCAGCACTGGTAGTCGGGGTGCCAGGAGGAGCTGCGCTTCGGTGCCGATCACTTCTGAGGCAGCTCGAAGTCCTTCATAAGCAGCCAGGATCTCTTTCTCAGTTGGTGTATAGCTGGCTTCAGATCCTTTGTATCCCCGACTCCAGAATCCCAGCGGTCGTCCTCGGGTCTCCCCAGGCACTTTCTGCCAGAGGCTCCAAGAAGGGCCATTCTTCCCGGCTGCAGTGTAGAGCACGTTCTTCACGTCCTGTCCTGTCCTTACTGGCCCAAGGGCTACCGCATGGGCAATCTCCTGTTTGATTTGTTCAAAGGCCTGTTGTTGTTCAGGGCCCCACTGGAAATCATTTTTCTTCCGTGTCACAAGATAGAGAGGGCTTACAATTTGACTGTACTCGGGGATAATAATGGCCAGTCTTCGTGAACGAAGATTTGGGGAAAGGTCTTTTTACCTTTCCAGCCTGCGCAATGGATTTTTTAGGTGAGACACAGCCTGCGCTGAACTGAGCCCACCCTTTAATCCTAAGGTTCATCTGCCGGGGCCAAGCAAGCTTGGACAATGGCAGTGAGGTCCTCAGGACGTAGGTTTGTTTAGAGTGACCTTCTCATAGATGGATGGCCTTACAGGGCTAACGGGCTCCATCTGCCCGGGGGACTGGCTGGGATTCGAACCTGGGTCGCAGAGGTGAGAGTCCTGCATGCTAACCACTAGGCCACCAGGGGTCCCCACTCGGGGATATGCATCCTCCAAAAGCCCACAGCGCCTAGGAAAGCCTGTGTTTCCTTCTTGCTGGTTGGTGGGGACATGGCTGCTATTTTGTTAATTACCTCCGTTGGAATTAGGCGACGTCCATCTTGCCACTTCACTCCTAAGAACTGAATTTCCTGAGCAGGTCCCTTGACCTTACTTCGTTTAATGGCAAAACCAGCTCTTAGGAGGATCTGGATTATCTTCTCTCCTTTTTCGAAGACTTCCCCCGCTGTGTTCCCCCATACAATGATGTCATCAATGTACTGTAGATGTTCTGGAGCCTCGCCCTTTTCTAGTGCAGTCTGGATCAGTCCATGGCAAATGCTGGGACTGTGTTTCCACCCCTGAGGCAGTCGATTCCAGGTGTACTGCACACCTCTCCAAGTGAAAGCAAATTGTGGCCTGCACTCCGCTGCCAAAGGAATGGAGAAGAAGGCGTTGGCAATGTCAATGGTGGCATACCACTTGGCTGCCTTGGACTCCAGCTCGTACTGGAGCTCCAGCATGTCCGGCACAGCAGCACTCAGGGGTGGTGTGACTTCATTGAGTCCACGGTAATCCACCGTCAGCCTCCACTCTCCGCTGGACTTACGCACTGGCCATATAGGGCTATTAAAGGGTGAGCGAGTCTTGCTGACCACCCCCTGGGTCTCCAGTTCACGGATCATCTTATGTATGGGAGTCACAGAGTCTCGGTCGGTGCGGTATTGCCGACGGTGCACTGTTGCTGTGGCTATCGGTACCAACTGTTCTTCAACCTTCAGCAGTCCCACAGCAGAGGGGTCCTCTGAGAGGCCAGGCAAGGTGTTCAACTGTCTAATTTCCTCTGCCTCCACAGTAGCTATGCCAAACGCCCAACGAAGTCCTTTTGGGTCTTTGAAATACCCACTCCTCAGGTAATCTATGCCAAGGATACACGGGGCCTCTGGACCAGTCACGATGGGGTGTCTGTGCCATTCCTTCCCAGTCAGGCTCACTTCAGCTTCCAGTACAGTCAGCTGTTGGGATCCCCCTGTCACCCCAGAAATAGAGATGGATTCTGCCCCTATGTATCTTGATGGCATCAAAGTACATTGTGCGCTGGTGTCAACTAAAGCCTTATATCTTTGTGGCTCTGATGTGCCAGGCCACCGAATCCACACTGTCCAATAGACTCGATTGTCCCTCTCCTCTACCTGGCTAGAGGCAGGGCACCCCTAGTCCTGGTCATGGTACTCGTTGCGCTCTTCTTGTAAGTATGACCTGGAGGTCCCTTCAAGAGGATCAGACATATCATCATTCCTGGGCCGTCTGGAGTCTTGCCTACGAGAGACTGGAGCAGCATTCATCCTCAAAGAGTTCCTTGTGGTACTTGTCCCTCTTTTCAATTCACGTACCCGGGCTGCTAAGGAAGAGGTGGGTTTCCCATCCCACTTCCTCATATCTTCTCTGTGCTCTTGGAGGTAAAACCATAGATTGCCACGTGGAGTGTACCCTCTCTCCTTAGCTGGGGGACGCTGGCTCCTGATAGCAGAGACCCTTGTTTGTCCTGGTGAGGTATGGAAGATCCCTTCCTTAATTTCTTCTCTTAGCCTCTGGTGTCCTTCTTCAATCTTCTCTTCCAGGCTTCGGACATGTTCAGCCAGTTTGGTTTCCACCGATGAGACGTGGGCTCGTAATGGGGCGGTGACAGTGTCTTCATAAATCCTGAGTTTGCTGACCAATGCACCAACCTTGTCCTCTCCCTCCCTCCATTGCAGCGTTGCTAGGTAGCGGGAATACATTTCTGGCCCGAGTCGTGCAAACTTCAACCACATCTGGGATGTGCACTGTACACCATCTGGACTTTTAGGAAATCTTTCGTCCTCTGAAAAGATTATCTCCAGTACAGCCAATTCTCTCAAGCACCGGATACCTTGTTCCATCGTGTTCCACTGTCCTTGCTGTACGTGGAGGTCCTCCTTGCAAAGGTATCTCTCCCTTACACTGGACAACAGTCGCCGCCAGAGGCTGAGAGTTTCCTGCCTCCTTCCAATCCCCTGATCAATGACGACATCTCGAGACAGGGATCCCAGTTGTCTTGCTTCACTTCCATCTAGAATTGTGTCGTTAGCGGCGGCATCCCAGATTCGGAGCAGCCAGGTCAGGATGGACTCGTTCGCCTGTCGTGTGAACTCTCTCCGAAGCTCACGTAGCTCACCCAGGGATAGGGACCGAGTGATTATTTCTGGTTCTGTCTCCTCCGGTGGATGTGAAGGTCCTGCCTCTTCGTCATCATTTGCTATGCGAACTGATTTGGTCTTCGATTTCCTTTTCTGGACAGGGGCGACTGCTATTGGTTTCTGTTGTCCTTCTGGCTCCTCGATGGTTTGTGTGGGCATGGTGCCAGTTGATTTATTTCTTACTCCCTCCGACTCAGCTGTAGTTTGTGTGGACGTGGTGCCAGTTGATTTGCTCCTTCTCTCCTCCCCCTGGCAGTGCTGTACCATGTCAAGCAGTGCCCGGTAAGCAGTGGCCAGGGCCCAGCAGGTTGCTGTGAGCTGACCATCTCTGGAGCTGCCAGAGCATTTTTCCTTTACCAGTTTTATCATGCTGACAGGATCCTGCAGTTGTTCAGGGGTGAATTTCCAGATCATGGGAGGAGAAAACTTCTCCAAATACTGGCCGATGTCCTCCCACTTCCCGTGCCACTCAGCGTTATCCATTCCCAGGACAGGCGTCCAAACAGCCTCCCTAGAAGGCCCTGTTCTGACCCTAAGCATGGTGTAAACAGTACAGAGCAGACAGAGCAGCAGACAGAGCAACACTAACAATAACATTATGCCGTCCTTAGCATCAAAAGGAAAATCAATATTTTCAAAAACTGTTGTACCAGGTCTGAAGGGAAAGAAGGAGGTGAGAGGCTGGAAACCACCATTCCCCACTGTTCCCCCAAAGGGCTGGGTGCAATTTTTAATGAGGCCCCAGAGGTAGCAACCCAGACCAGGACAGGTAAACAGGACTGAATACACATTTACAATGAAACTCATTGCTTCTGAGGTTATGATGACATAAACATAGTATACTAGTAAAGCAATTTGGATCCCTCTCCCTGGTCTTAAAGAGAGCATTAAAAACGGCAAATAGTACCCCATTTGTGGAAATATGAACATGCTCAGATAAAACACCCACGTGAATGCACCAAACAACATGTTGATCGGGGAGTTTCTGTATCCAAATACACAGATGCTTAAAATGAAATTGTGATTCTGACTTCTCTCTCTCTGCCCCAACGTTTGGGCGCCAAAAATGTGCTGGTTTAAAAGTTAACCAGCAAGGCAAAATGAACTCAATTCA
>NW_020926743.1:0-670 GCF_003984885.1 Neopelma chrysocephalum
TGTGCTGGTTTAAAAGTTAACCAGCAAGGCAAAATGAACTCAATTCAAAAGAGAGATTTATAAGTCAGAATAACAATTTATTAAAATAATGCAATAAGTACAATTATACAGGCAGACAATTGGTTTTAATCCACAAAACCCAAATGTACAAACCCAGCACCCTGGGGTATGAACAAAAGTGGTGTACCTTGGCCCACCCCCCCGAGTCCAAAGCAAAGGGAGAGGGAATAAACCTGCTGGTGGGAGAGAGCTGCTGCAGTCTGGTCAGAAGTGGTGATTGCAGTCCAGTCGAGGGTGGTGGTCTCAGCCTGGTTGGGAGCAGCGGTGGTCTGCTGTCTTCCTCTGGGTCCCACGAGAGAGAGAGAGCCCCAAGGCTCTGAAACTCCCAGTTATATACTCTCCAGTTCAGGCGGGAGTGCTCAGTCCCTCCCTCAGAGTAGGGAATTCCATAAAAGGGCATGTGGATGCTCAGTCCCTCTTATCAGAGCGGGGAATTCCATATAAGGATATCAGAGCGGGGAATTCCATAAAAGGGTACAGGAACATCTTCCCACCTTGCAGGCCTCTACTGACAGCAGTTTTTGGGAAATGGCATGGAGGCTATAGAATACACAGTTTTGGGTTACACCCATCCAGGGATGAATTGGTCCCAGCCGTTCTAACCAGGACA
>NW_020926744.1:0-845 GCF_003984885.1 Neopelma chrysocephalum
GTCCTCATCTGGAACATATGAGATGGAGACCTCTTGTTTCAGGCCTCCAGATTAATTCTTTCATCACACTGCTCAGCCTGGAAGACAGCACTATTCTTTTTACATACCAATCCCGATTCCCTGGGCTGCAGAGGAATGAAAATTAATGTGATGGTGGAATTAAGTCTTCAACTAGAAAGAAAATATTTACCTTAATGGTTCTATGCAGTACCCGGATTATTTTGAATTGATCATCCAGCTTGGTTTTTGTCTAAAAAGTTGCATCTCATCCTCAATTAATTATATTAACTGAGGAAGGTTTGAGGGGAAGAGAAGGAGGAGGCTTTACTTCATCTTCTGCTGTGTGTATAACAAAGGTCAAGGCACATTAAATATTTAAACTGCAATAACTTAGACCTGGGAAAACTGTAAAACCAAGTTCTTAATGTATGAATTCACTTTTCACCATTCCCTATTGATTTTTTTCACCTTAGGCAATGACATTGACTAATTTTGCTTTGATCACGGTTAGTTTATAGCAACTTTTGTTGCCCCAGTTTACAAGAGCTGAATGCATTTGTTCTTGGTTTTATTCCACTGGAATTCCTTAGTTGTTGTTCATCTTGACCTTGGCTCTTGTGATACAGAAAGCTTTTTACAGTAAGATCAATTTAATCTGAGTTAGTGATAACACAACACAGTGCTGAGCACAAAATTGAAGTTCATGATTAGCTCATATATTCTTTTCAGCTCTTTTTCCTTCCCATATTCTTCCCTCCCCCACACCATTTACGCTGTCCCCTGTAGCATGTCCAGTCATTTTTATCAACTGACACGAGCAGCACTTTGCATTAAGCTCTGCCCAA
>NW_020926745.1:0-845 GCF_003984885.1 Neopelma chrysocephalum
GTCCTCATCTGGAACATATGAGATGGAGACCTCTTGTTTCAGGCCTCTAGATTAATTCTTTCATCACACTGCTCAGCCTGGAAGACAGCACTATTCTTTTTACATACCAATCCCGATTCCCTGGGCTGCAGAGGAATGAAAATTAATGTGATGGTGGAATTAAGTCTTCAACTAGAAAGAAAATATTTACCTTAATGGGTCTATGCAGTACCCGGATTATTTTGAATTGATCATCCAGCTTGGTTTTTGTCTAAAAAGTTGCATCTCATCCTCAATTAATTATATTAACTGAGGAAGGTTTGAGGGGAAGAGAAGGAGGAGGCTTTACTTCATCTTCTGCTGTGTGTATAACAAAGGTCAAGGCACATTAAATATTTAAAGTGCAATAACTTAGACCTGGGAAAACTGTAAAACCAAGTTCTTAATGTATGAATTCACTTTTCACCATTCCCTATTGATTTTTTTCACCTTAGGCAATGACATTGACTAATTTTGCTTTGATCACGGTTAGTTTATAGCAACTTTTGTTGCCCCAGTTTACAAGAGCTGAATGCATTTGTTCTTGGTTTTATTCCACTGGAATTCCTTAGTTGTTGTTCATCTTGACCTTGACTCTTGTGATACAGAAAGCTTTTTACAGTAAGATCAATTTAATCTGAGTTAGTGATAACACAACACAGTGCTGAGCACAAAATTGAAGTTCATGATTAGCTCATATATTCTTTTCAGCTCCTTTTCCTTCCCATATTCTTCCCTCCCCCACACCATTTACGCTGTCCCCTGTAGCATGTCCAGTCATTTTTATCCACTGACACGAGCAGCACTTTGCATTAAGCTCTGCCCAA
>NW_020926746.1:0-12879 GCF_003984885.1 Neopelma chrysocephalum
TGCGTTCTCAGTAGCATGGCCTCAATACTTGTGATTGCTGCCTGTTCAAGAACAGATGTATTGGTCACATAATCTGACCAGTGGATGTTCAGGATTGTACGGAGGCAGCGTTGATGGAAGCGTTCTAGGAGACGCAGGTGGTGGCGGTAGATGACCCATGATTCGGAACCATATAAGAGAGTAGACAGCACTATGGCTCTGTAAACACTGATCTTGGTACTTTTCTTCAAGTGTTTATTACGCCATACTCTTTTATGGAGTTTTCCAAAAGCACTATATGCCTTCGCTAACCTATTGTCTATCTCCCCGTCAATCTTACCATCCGAGGAGACGAGGCTGCCTAGGTAATTAAACTGTTGGACTGATTTGAGTTCTGACTGGCCGATGGTGATGTGGGGATGATGGAGGACTTCCTGAGGTGCAGGTTGATAGAGAACTTCAGTCTTCTTTAAGCTGACTTCCAGCCCAAAGAGCTCAGCGGCATCTGCAAAGCAGGATGTTAGACACTGCAGGGCTGCTTCTGTATGTGCAACGAGGGCAGCGTCATCAGCATAGAGCAGCTCCCAGACAAGATGGTTTAAGGTCTTGGTGTGGGCCTTCAGTCGCCTTAGGTTGAATAGGCTTCCATCAGTACGATATCGTATGTAGATACCGTCCTGATCATCGAGGTCTGCCGTGGCCCTTTGGAGCATCATGCTGAAAAAGACTGTGAATAGGGTAGGAGCGAGAACGCAGCCTTGTTTCACACCATTCTTTATTAGAAAGGGCTCAGAAAGTGTGTTGCCATATCTGACTTGGCCGTGCTGATCCTCATGAAGTAAGATGATCATTTTAAGGAACTTGGGGGGACAACCTAAACGTTCCAAAATCTGCCAAAGACCTTTTCTGCTCACAGTATCAAAAGCCTTGGTGAGATCAACAAAGGTTACATAGAGACCTTTGTTCTGTTCCCTACACTTCTCTTGCAGTTGTCTGAGAACAAATATCATGTCTGTGGTGCTCCTGTTGGCTCTGAAACCACACTGACTTTCAGGTAGAATTCCTTCTGCTATAGCGGGTATTAGTCTGTTCAAGAGTATTTTTGCCAGGATTTTGCCAGCAATGGAGAGCAGAGTAATACCACGGTAATTTGAGCAGTCTGATTTAGTACCTTTCTTCTTATACAAGGTGATGATGACTGCATCACGAAGGTCTGACGGTAGTTCGCCTAGTTCCCAACAGCGCACCACAAACTCATGAAATTTAGCATGTAGTGCAAGGCCCCCATGTTTCCAGACTTCAGGTGGAATTCCATCAACCCCAGCTGCCTTGCCAGTTTTCACCTGCTGTATGGCCTTGAGGGTTTCTCCTAAAGTGGGGGCAGTATCCAATTCGTATTTCACCGGTTGTTGTGTGATGGACTGAATTGCTGAGTCTTGTACTACACTGTTGGTACTGAAAAGAGTTTGAAAATGTTCAGACCATGCGGTGCCTTGGTAAAGTGCATACCACTACCACATATTGTAAACCTCTAGCTTTTAATATCTGAGTCCAAAAAAAACAGTTGGAGAAACCCAAACACAAAGAAATTACTTTGGGCTCTGGAAATCCCAGGGCTCCAAGCTGAGTTGGAAAGAATATGCACAGAAAGTATCTCAGCTTGTCTTGTTCCTATGTAAGTATCTGCAACCGCTGTATAAGATACTGGCTGGATGTGAGCATTTGGCTATACTCGTGTTAATGTTTTTATGCAAAAAGATGCCTTTCAATGAAGAAAAAGAAGGTGACAGCCTCTATACAGTGCGTTATTTCTATTTTCCCAAGGTATTGAGAATTTGAGCCAGAGGAGAGAGAAAAGCTGAGCTTTCCTTTACTCTGCATATGTAATTGCTAGGTATAATAATCTAATGAAAAGAACCAGTCCAGGAGTTTAAAAGGATTAGGAACCTTAAATGCCACTTATAGTGAACCAGAAAATGCAGAAAACAGCACACAAGCTCACCAGAACAGCATGTCTCTGGGTTTTCTGGAGGAAACCTCTTGGTCTGTCTGAGACCAAATCCCGCAAATTCCTGTGCGCTTAGCAAACAGGTCTGCTCACAACGTGCTATCCTGCTTGTTCACAGGGTGTTGGAGATAGGGAGGGGTAAGGATGAGCCATCACCCAGCCCAAATACACTGAGCAAGTGGTCTGGTAGCCTATGTTGGTGGACTTTTGAGACCCTGACAAGCACATGGCAGGACTGCCAGGCTCGCACCCAGGGACCTGGGAAAGCCACCATCATATGGCTGAAGCAGGTTTTGGACCCTTCTCTCATAAATAACAAAGTAATGTGTAAAGAGATCAGGACATGGATGGTCTATGTGACATACTAAGCTTCAAATTTGCCTGGTTTAGACACGAGAGGAAGGGGTAAATCCAGAGAAGTATTTTTAGAAATGTAACTGCACCATTTTTTTCAAAGTTGTTATCTGATTTCAGAGTGGAGCTGTGCCTGAAGATTTCCAACTCTCTGAATGGAGGGCTGGTGTTGTGTTAGACTGGGCATACATCAGGCTGATACATCCCTCCCCATATGTTGAGCTCTCTGCTGCCTTCGCGGGGTGGATGGGGAAATTGGCAGAAGTCCTCCAGACTGAAAAAAAGAGGAGTTTAAAATGAAGGCACAGAGAAAGAAGCAGCTTTTTATACTGTGTTTCTAATATCTAGGTAATCCCATCACTGCTTTCACAAAAGTATCAGGCTGACGTGCTATTTTACCACCATAGAGGTGTGGGAGCTGCAGCATCAGCTGTCACAACAGAATTATTTTGTGGTTTCTCTGAGATCACAGGCTCTTCAATGCTCCCTCTGGTTGTTTGTGGGGCCTGAATAAGTAGTCCAATACATCCTCAGGTGAAGTGAGGAGATGGAGAACAACAGGTGATATGATAGGAAGAGCAAAGATCAAAACCATCTCTGAAACCTGCTCCCTGTCTCAAAGAGAAGACCAATTATCCAAGCTGACTAGGACCATATCCTCAGCAGCCCTGAGGAGAGGTCACAGGGGCTCACAGCTGGAGCCTGAGTCATCTCAGAAGCAGTTCCTTCATCTGGTGGTTGCATTATCTGTAAATGAGGTATCTTGTACAAGGCTTCTACAACACGCCAAGGTTTGTGGTAACCAGCTATGGGGTACGTGCTGCATTTAAAGACTAATTTTAACAACAGGGCATCTCATTAAAGCAGTTGGCATATTCTGTGTTTCGTAGGACATGTCTGCTGCCATACAGCCATAATACGTTTATCACAAGTGAGCGTATTGCTTGTGTAGCTTTTATTCTACAATATAGATGTGTTCCTGACACTTAGTGCCTAAACCCATTTTGTATGCATCAGAATTTCTAATTTCTCTGCAACCCATAGAGGAGTCAGGCCATAAAGCACCAGTCTATGGAGACTGCTAAGACAGACCTGTGTGGGGAGAGCTCCTGCAGTGAGGTGCCTTCAGGGCTTTTACTTGGTCACCATAACTGGAGGAAGAGGGGTTGAGTGCTTTGGTTGTTGTAGTTCTGCAGAATAGGTATTCTAGTCTAGTCCTGTCTCATGGGGCAGCTTGAAGACCAGCTTCTTAATCTTTGAAAGAAGATTTATAAAGTTATTAAGGCCTTTTGACTAAAGACCCTGGAGGTATAAGGTATTATTATGATGCTATGTACTCATAGAGATTTAATTGAAGGTATTTAACTGCAGTGGCTGTAAAACAATTGAAATTATACTTAACCTCCTCTTTGGAGCAACGCTTTTAGACAGATTAATGAGGTAAGTGATGCTCAAATTCTTTGTGTGTTTCTTGAGGTTTTCTCCAATACACTTAATGGAGTTTTCACAATGCAGCCAGATTGGCAGGTATGGGGAATTCTAGTAATTATACCCTCTAAATTCCTTGTACTTCTTTCCAACTGAGTATCTCTAGGATCAAAGTAAACATGATAACAACTGTCTGTAAATGACATTACCTGGAATGACATACAGAGGATCTGGCCTGAAAAAAAATCAAAGCATAAGTGGTTTTCCTAGTAAATCAGGGCCAAGACAGAGTCCCAATAGATTCTTACTGTCAAACCCCTAAATGTGTATGTTTACAGGTTACTTATTCAGTTGCAGGTATAGAAATTCATATGGTCTCCCATAAGAAGTAATAACAGGCCAACCAAAAAGGTTTGTTAATTTAGTCTAGATGTTAATCTGAACTTCAATTGAACTTATTTGCTCAAGTAATCTACCAGGCATTCTCCAGGAGAAGACACTTTTTCTCATGTAGAGCCAGTTTAACAAAAATGTAAGCTAACCTCTAACTGAGATGATTATGGAGATGTATTCCCTGTGGGCAATTTTTGTGAGTATGTGTGGAGAAGCAAGCAGGTACCTAAACAGTGTCTTTTTATTAGGGAGTTAGTTCCTTGTCCAGTCTTCTGTGTTGTGGGACAGGCAGTTGGAAGTGCCCGGTCACAAGAATGTCCCACAACAAATGGCGGTGCCAAGGTCCTTTCTCCTGGTCAATGTGCTCCTACTTGTGCGTGTTAGCTTCTTTTGGGTTAGAAAATAACTAAGTGGGTATTTATGCTTAGACCACCTCTGCCTTGCTCAGTCTCACTGAGGTATGTTTTAAAGGACCTGAGATTCCCAAAGTAATTTGGAGACAACTCCTGTCAAATAACAAATTGTACTGTGGCAGTTCTGGGGTGGCTGAGGTCAAGAGCTAGTCCTTGTGCCCAAAACCTTCCCTCCCTGATGATTGCAGTGCTCCTCCTTGAGCAGCAGGTAAAGCTGGGAAGGGTTTTTGGGGCTTGCCAGGAGTCATGCAGGAAATATGGCCAAAGCCCATATCAGACCAGATTCACAGTCCCATGTGTCTTCCAAGGGATCTTGATAAGATTAAACTTGATAACTTGTAAATTTTCCTCCCCTTATGATGGTTAACAGGAATGGTCTAAACATTTCTTCCTTACTAATTCTTCCTCTATCTTTTCCTGCCTGAGGCTTTTTCTCCCTCCACTCTAGCAACTCACTACTAAACTCAGGACCACTTTCTAGGCACGAAGCAATCACTGAACATTTCTCCAGCATGGCAGTGTTTCTGCCTCACTCCTACCCTGCTTCTGTGTCTGCTTGCTAGCACCTCAACATGTGAGCAACACTCACGCTCTCCTGTCTGCTGAGAGAGCAGTGGTAAGCTGTTCTGTGGGACTGTGTGCACACAAGGGGCTGTGCCCAATGTCATTTCACAGTGCACAAGAGCCAGAAGAGGAACACATCCTTCTTTTGACAAAAAAGTGAGAGCTAAGAGGTGTTCTCTGCTTCTGTTTGTGATGAAATGAAAAGCTTTCCAGGTATCTTCCCTTCCTGGAATGAGGCAGAAGCCTGCTGGCTGGGACATTTGCTAGGGACGCGGGAGACAGATGCACAAATCATCTATGAGTGATTCAGTCATGGGCTAGGGCTTGGCTTTCCCACATCTAAGACGAATGCCCTAAAACACTGAATCTCTTCTGCAGAGGCTGAAATTTATTTTGACCTTCTTGCATCCTTGATGCATCAGAGATCTCATTCTCATGACTCCTATTAAATAAACTATTTTCCTGATTGGTGCTTCGTGCTTTCTCTCAGTTTTGCATCAAATATGATTGCATAGCTGGACAGTTTCTTCCCTTTACCAGCACTTTACCAGCACACATATGGTTACCTGGGGCATCAGTATTTCTCAGACCCTTCATGGCACCTTGCACTTGATGAGAGTGCCACACTGAGAAGCTTCCATCATTGGATTCTCCCCTCTGCTGTGAGCAGCCAGGCAGCCTATCCTGTCCAGCCATCTTTGCTTTCACCATGATATTGCACCATCCAAAGCATAGCACATTCAGGTAAAGTTCAGGCATTTGAGTTTTCCATCACTAATCTTCATAACAAGCTTTCATGCTAGTCCCTGCATGGCATTCCAGTTCCTGACTGTGGCTTAGCACATTGGACTTGGCTCTCATCTGGCCCACAAGCAACAGGGATCAGTGGTCCCACAATGGCCTGTGTTCTGTCATCTAGCACATATTTTGGCATCTTTGCTCTTCAGCTCTCTTGAGTAAAAGGCAGCAAATAGACTCTTTCTCAAAAGTTGTGTACATAAAGTAGTAAGAAGTGTCAAACCTGCTGATGTTTAACTTATTGGGGACCACAGTTTTCTTTTCTCTCTCTTTTTTTTTTGTTTTGTTTGTTTTTTTCTTGTTGTTTTTGTTGTTGTTGTTTTTGTTTTAATAAAAAGAACTTTAACAAATCCCTGCTCCAGATGAATTTCAAGTGTATGCAGTAGATCAATGGCTTTTCTGGAAACAATTACCCCTATCACTTAGTGCCTGTACTAGCTTTAACTGAATTGCCTGAAATAGCGCTCCCATCATCTAAATTTAGACTTTAAAATACAATTAAAGAATGCATGATGGCCTAATGAGTAGTTAGCCAGTCCTTCACAGGATTATGGCTCTGAAAAATAAATTGCATGTGAGCATTAATACTGCATCTCAAAAACTCACTCAGCTGCATGCCTGGTCATCTTAAATTCATTTTGGCTATTTTGTTTCCCTGGTCTATTTCTCTTTGAGGCTTTTTTATGCTGTAAAATATAACAAGATATTTTGTTGTGAAGTGATTTTTAGTTTTGGCTTAGGTAATGACAGCTATGCATCCTGATAGATAACAGTAGTATGTAAAACTGCGAATATAAATTATTTAGCAAGGAAAAAAATTCAACCATCTTTCTGTCTCCTCCTTCCCAACTTAAATTCTAATAGACGTTATCCATATAAATTCCTTTACAGCAATAAAGAATGAACTACAGAAAAGAGAGGCATATGTTATATATGGTAAGATTTCTTTCTTTCCTTGATGATTGTGGGAATACACATAGAGTAGAAAGCAGAGGTCAGAGGTGTATATTGGAAGCAACATGACACTTACCTCTGCAAAAATTCAACAGCTAAAACAAAAATGAAAGGGAATAGACCTACCAGCTGCTTAGATTCAGCACTTTCACTCTTTACGTGCTATTCAGTAAGTTTCCAAAGAAGTGTGGGCTTGGATTTCTGTGAAATTTATCTTGCTAAAATTAGGAGGGAGGTTGGGAAAGAAGGTTGAAAATCAGAATTTGCCTGCAAAATAACTCTCCTTCTCCTCTCCCCCGTCCCATCCCAGAAACATGAGACATCAGTGGCAGAAGGTCATGCAGATAATTACAATATTATCTCCTGTGCCTTGGGAACTTGGCTCCTCTCAGAAGAAGGGTGATAAATTAGACCTTGTCAAAATTCCATTCATGGAAAACTCTACATTGCTAAATCTAGAACAGGGGCAGTAAACTCCAGAACTTCCCAGAGAAAATAAGTTCCAAAATTTAAGTTTTTCCAAAGTGAAATGCTTCTCCCTGACTGAATTCTGCATGTTATTTGTTTGGGGATTTTTTTCCCCTTAAAAAAATCAATCTAAATAACAACAGCCTGTGCCCAGTTCCTATGCACCTGGGAACCTGGAACGCTGAAATCCCTGGCCTCGGAAGGCTCTGCAAGTTTCCAGGCTCCCTAAAGTGCAGCTGTGAGTCCGAAATTCCCAAGTGAGACATTTCTGTGGTGGGGTTGCCATGAAACCAGGTGCTCTGGAAGCATGGCTTGTCCATCAGCCTGCCCAATGGACTAGCAAGAAACTTAACTAAGTGCCATTTTGTCAACAGAACTTCCTCAAAATTGAACTACTACTACAAAAACTTCTTAGTTTTGGTTAGTCAGATTGGAAATTCCTGACCAGATGTAGTGTAGATTTTTCTGTGACTTCTCTTCAGTCTTTTGAGTTCCATTCACATGATCAGGACTTAGATCTGTCTTTTGGGTTCTTGATGTCCTCTTTACAGTGTTTTGTCTCTTTCATGTATCAAGTCCTACTTCACACATTCCACAAACTGTGTACCTATTCCCCAACTAAATGAATGCTGGTTTTCAATGGTAAAAAGATAGATAAACATATTTATCATCAAAACATGAGGCTGGAATTGCAGAGAAGTTCCATACTGTGGATGCTCCTAGAATCGAAGTTCCTGTTTGGTATTTCCTGATAAACTAAGGCTCAGGATGTGTATGAGAGAGGGATAACGCGGTTATTTCAGTGGATGGTTGGGAGGGTTTAAATGCATTAGTGTCTTTGATTAGGTGAATGTCAGTAGCACTGACAATTCCTGCTTCTACCAAAAAGATAATTGTTCCTTCTCTGTTCACTCTCAGGATCCATACCAAGCACTGCTTGACATTGTGTTGCTCCAGAGCAGCATGTCTTAATGTGCCCTTTTGGAAATGCCAGTAAACTGAACAATAGTATTTGTGTTAATTACTTTTCCCCCCCTAAATCAACAAGCAAGGTATCACCATAATAGAAAAATGATACAGCACTTGGACTAAGGCCCAGATGCTTTCTGTGATGGCAAATCAATTGAAATGCATCAATGCTGAAATTACAGTGGGAAACATCTCTGTATTCTTTGTATGTTACTAAGTACATTCCCGTAAATTAGCCCCATTGGCAGTCATTTTGCCAATTCAGTTTTAAATATCAGAATCAAAATGTTGCCCTAGACGGTGGTATTTAGAAGTCAGGATCCCCAAAAGCAGCCCTTTTAGACATATTCAGCAAATAGGTAGGCAATGGTTTCTAGATCCATATTAAAATAGGAGTACATTTTCTTGTAAATAAGTGTTCCTGTTTCAGTGGTGACATGAAATGCAATGAGTCACGTTAGTTGTCCCAGCCAGCCTTCATTAATAATCTACATATAACTTCTCTCCATATGAAGTATGACTTTATGCTTTTGTCATCTCCATAAACCACTTAAAAGATTTCTTGAAATCCTGTGACCTTTAGAAGGACATTGACCATGTCCTGGAATGGTGGAAGGAGAAAACAAAAAGAAGGTCTTTCAACTCTGCCAGACAAGAAGCAGCAGCTTGAGTACAGCTGGCATCCAGGCCCTCGGAGTTGGAATGGGCATGCTGCAGGAGCAAGGGTGCAGTGACAGGGGTGGTACTAGGCCATGTGGCACCATCTTGGAAAGCAGTATACAGGGATCTGGGGACACAGTGGTGGACCCCCATCCCTTGACAGACAATGGGGCACTCACATGCTGACTCTTTGCAGAAGATGTGAGTGGTTCAGCTCAGGGCAGGTCTCCCTGGGGCTGTTCTACCTGCGTCTGCCTTGCCAAGAAAAAATCTCCGGGAGCGGTCACACTCTCCTCCTGGTCACTGCAGTTTTGCACGCTCAGCCCTCACCCTCTTCCTTCAACAAAAGGCTGTATTTACCCCTACTGCTCCCATCTGGCCTTCAGCAATTAATCTCTGTGCCTCTTACTGCAGCACATTGTGTGATAATTTGTTACGTTAATCCCATGTGTCAGCCAGCCACTCGAAGACTGCCCTGCTTATCTTTTGGCAATATTCTGGGGTTTCCAGTGATTCATATAAAGGAGCAACCACATTCTCTGTCCTTCAGATACACAACACTAAAATTTGGATGCTCCTGTGTCTATAGTACTATGTTCTTACCTCGTGTCAGAATTTTTGAGTAATATAATTAAGGGGACGTAACTACACATTTGAATCTGCAAGCCCCTCTTCCTTTTATAAATGCAAATCTCTAGGGCAGAAGCAGTAAGGTATTAAACATATTTACACTATTATAAGCCACTCTGTGGGCAGAAGAGCTAGTGAATCTTGGGGTTGTTCTGTCTGTACCCAGATGCTGATGCTACTGAATCTTTCAGGAACACCTTTGGGACCATTGTTGCATTGGGTGCTGTTTAAGATCATCCAGCCAACTAAAATGTTGCTGGAGAGGGCATGATGGATGATAGACAGACAGAAGGGGAGGCAGTGAAATCAATGACACATCCTTTTCTCGTACAAGCAAGCTGGAACTCCTCTCACTAGGTGCAACAAATTCAGTCACCTTGCATTATCAAACCTGGATTCAGGTCCTCTTCCTGCTCCTTTCCCACTCTGTGGGGTTGTAGGGAGGCAGGGGGCAGTTTGTAGGATGGCCTGTTCCAGTTGTGGGAATCAAAGAGATTTAGGGCAGATAAACCAGTACAGTTTGAAATAGGGCTGTGTTTTCCTGGAACAGATGGGAAGGGCTTGTTGCTGCTCTTGGCACTCTTCCCACACAGGCAATGCCTCAGTCTCCTGCAGGTGAAAAGAGCATGGTGTTGTCCCACCTCGTGAGCACACATTTAAAGGAGGGGGAGAGGGAGACAGTTCTGAACATGTAGAGGGAACAGTTTGTACTTGGTCCCTCCAGCCAGTGCCTCAAGGCTGGAGACACAAAGCCTGAGAGGGAAGCAGCTGCCACTGACTCTGCTGTCCTATGGCCACCAAGGACTGCTGGAGATCCCATGGTACTCTTTCCAACACTCAGCCACTCAGAAGCTCTGAAGTTGGATTTCAACTGCCCTTAGTTGCCTGAGTACCACTGAGGATCTGGAGTGAAACACGAACAGTGTCTCTCCTAGAGCTAAAACCAGCTCTCCCAAAGCCTGCAGCAAGCCAGGGATGTGCTTTAACTGGGTCACAGCAGGTTTAGTCACAACAGTTGTTTTCTTCTGGTTCTCCAGGTAGCTGAATGCCACCCCTCTCAGGTCTGTGACCAAATGAAAAAAAAAAACGGAGGAAAATTATGAAGCTAATCCAGGCCCTTTTAATTCCTTTTTTCTCTCTCTGCTTTCAAATTTCAACTTAGCTACAATTAATTTTAAAATAAATTGGAACATTAGAATGCTGAAATTATGGTTCCAATTTTTTTCTCCTTTTCTTTCCAACTAGATTAGTTGGGCCACATTCTGCTTGAATTGACAAATTTTTTCAAGTGTTCCAAACTTGCTCTTTTTCTCCTTTTTAACTGAATGAAATATTTCTCTGGCATAGTGTTAACTGAATACAGCGAAACAATACAACAGCATGTTTCACTTGCTTCAGGTAGCCATTGGCATAAAGATACAGTTAAGGATCTCTGTGCAACTGCCTCTGTGTTTTTGTTTTTAAATTAAGATTTTCTCCTCAGGGCTATTGCAGCATTACTATTCCTCAGACTGGGAAGAATTGCATGAAGGACTATGAAAAGCTGAGAAATTGCAGGAGGAGCCGTGGGCCAAATAATATGTTCCAAATATGGTCTGTAATATCATAAGAGTAGCATGTTTTCAACTCAAAATGAGAAATGGGTTTGCCAAAAGCACTAAGCTTGGGCCCAAAAGCTGAACTCCAGACACAATTAAAATAACAAGTCTCCAAGCTTTCCTGCAATCAGCCAGCGACTTCAACTCTTGCTGCTTTTAGCTTAATGTCATGCTTCCCTACCAACTGTTTACATGTCACTCTGCTAATCAGGCAAACACGAAGGCTTCAAATCAAAGAGCAGCATCCCTGCTATCAGTGTCTAGTGCTATAAATCCGGTCTGTCCACTTCAAATAGCTCTAGATCTGCTTTCCCACCCTCCTCCTTTTCTCCTCCACATGGCTTCTCAATTGCAATGCAAAAGCAATAATGGCCAATTTCTTAAGGCATGCTTCCTTAGCATATCCTCCCTCCCAACCAAAGCACTGCTTCCCCGGCTTTGTTTTTAAAACAGCAATAACCTAGTGAACAGAAGGGCTCATTAATCCAGGGAGAGGTTGCATGCCCAGCAGGGACACAAAGCAAGTTGGGTGGCTCCCTGGTCAGTCTCATGGAGGCTTCAAAGACCAAGAGTCCACTGACCTAAGCAGGGGTCCCTTTGTGCCCTGGGGTCATCTGGAAACCTTGATGGCTGAGAGGGCTCCTCTGTAACAGATGGGGAAAGAAGAACTTGAGATAGAAGCCTTCTCAGGGCCACTGAAGCAAGAGGTGCAAGCAGGCTTTGTGAAACACATTAAGCTCCCTCTGAGCTCTTTAACCTTAAACTAAGGCAGCCCATGAAACTGAAGAAGACAACAAAGGGAAATTAGAGTACTTATCTGTGCTTCCCTAAACATGCCTAAATGCTCAGGTAAGCACAGCTTTGAGTATAGTCCTGGCTGTAAATCTTCCCACCACCTTTTGGGGTGGCACCAAGGCTGGCACCAGTGCCAGTGCCAGACTAGGCGCTCCTCAGGCTGTTTCAGAGGGAACCAGCAGGGATGGGCTCAACCTGCTACCACCTAGACTATAAGCACCCATCCATTCTAAGTCAGCTTTCATACCTCTGCTCTCAATGACTAGGGTGATGTGTACCTTGTTGGGAGAGTGGTGCTGACATGCCAAGGGACAGCAATGCCCACAGGGTGAATGCAGACCATCAGCACTATTCTCACATCTGAGCCTGATCCATGAGGTCATCATGGCTAGGCTTCGCGAACGAAGATTTGGGAAGGGCTCTACCCACGTTTCTTGCAAGCGCGTTGGTGGCTAAAAAGGCCAGTACGAGAAAGGCAAGTCCGGTTGCAAAAAACACAGCAGAAAGACTCCTTAGATGGTATATTCTGCAAGGCTCGATTCTTTCTGCGTTGTCTTTTCTCCTCAAGAGTGATCCTGCATGCTTTCTCAAAAGCATCAGCAGCGTTATAAATGGTCTGTCTCCAGGCCTCCCAATTAGAGGCCAGAGTAGACCAGTTATGGTGATCAATATGCCTGAGGCTGAGATGTTGCTTCAGGGAGTCCTTGTATCTTTTCTTCGGAGCTCCTCTCTTGCGGCAGCTGGAGGCAAGTTCACCATAAAGCAGGATCTTAGGGAGGCGGTGGTCCTTCATCCTGGAGACGTGCCCTGCCCATCGCAGTTGCGTTCTCAGTAGCATGGCCTCAATACTTGTGATTGCTGCCTGTTC
>NW_020926747.1:0-824 GCF_003984885.1 Neopelma chrysocephalum
GCCCACGCAGGGAGCACTCACCATTATATATATTCGTTGGACCAGGTTTCTGGCACGTTGGGGTGCTTTAAACTTGAGCGGATTCATGTACAAATCAATTCAGAATTGGGAAACCATCACTTCCCTTATGTATACATCTCTCCTGCGTTACCAGTTTTCCAGCTGGGAAGGCTGGCAGGTAGACAGCTTCAGGGGTGGCTGCCAATGCTGATTCATGACCCAACCCACAAAGGATATTAATATGGTACCATAAGAACATTTTCCCCTCAAAGACAATGAATGTGTAATTTCTGTGATGCAAGTGGAGGTCAGTCTGATGCTGCTCTCCTGCCAGGAAGTTATACAATAAGTTTATAAGTGTACTTGTTGGGGAGAGCCAAAACCTCAGAATCCCTTTCAAAGCCAGTTTTTTACCCCATTTGGTTTACTGTGAGCCCCTGGGTTTTGGCCCTCCCCAACAAGTACACTTATAAACTTATTGTATAACTTCCTGGCAGGAGAGCAGCATCAGACTGACCTCCACTTGCATCACAGAAATTACACATTCATTGTCTTTGAGGGGAAAATGTTCTTATGGTACCATATTAATATCCTTTGTGGGTTGGGTCATGAATCAGCATTGGCAGCCACCCCTGAAGCTGTCTACCTGCCAGCCTTCCCAGCTGGAAAACTGGTAACGCAGGAGAGATGTATACATAAGGGAAGTGATGGTTTCCCAATTCTGAATTGATTTGTACATGAATCCGCTCAAGTTTAAAGCACCCCAACGTGCCAGAAACCTGGTCCAACGAATATATATAATGGTGAGTGCTCCCTGCGTGGGC
>NW_020926748.1:0-947 GCF_003984885.1 Neopelma chrysocephalum
GTATACACATACATAGTGTTATGCATGCAAATACATACCAGCAGTGCCTGCGGGACCCTTCGCCCATGTCACAACTGTCACGACTCTGTTTGATCTCTGGGCTGTGTGCGGAGGGGCAGGCACGCTCCTCTGTCTGCCAGAGATGGACTCCTGCTGCTGCTCTGCTGGGGTCACTGCTGTGGAGGACTACAGGGCCACAATGGATCAAAGGGAAGGATCAAAAGGCCGGATGGAGATGCTGAGCGCTACGACCCTTCGCTTCTCACAAGTGGAGGAATTGGTGAGGCAACAGGAGATCCATGACATGACTGGGAGTTAAACTGCCTTCTCCAAGTCGGTTGTGGGTTAGACACAAGGACTGTGAGCAAAGTTAGGCAGTGACAGCCAGTATGTGTTTTTCATCCACAGAGGAGCACCCTGCTGAACTGCAGCACCCACCACTGTGGTAGCACTCATACCCCTACAGCATATGTACATCCTGTGGTAAAAACCACAAGGGAGGGCTGTGGTGGTGTGCTGCAGTTCAGCAGGGTGCTCCTCTGTGGATGAAAAACACATACTGGCTGTCACTGCCTAACTTTGCTCACAGTCCTTGTGTCTAACCCACAACCGACTTGGAGAAGGCAGTTTAACTCCCAGTCATGTCATGGATCTCCTGTTGCCTCACCAATTCCTCCACTTGTGAGAAGCGAAGGGTCGTAGCGCTCAGCATCTCCATCCGGCCTTTTGATCCTTCCCTTTGATCCATTGTGGCCCTGTAGTCCTCCACAGCAGTGACCCCAGCAGAGCAGCAGCAGGAGTCCATCTCTGGCAGACAGAGGAGCGTGCCTGCCCCTCCGCACACAGCCCAGAGATCAAACAGAGTCGTGACAGTTGTGACATGGGCGAAGGGTCCCGCAGGCACTGCTGGTATGTATTTGCATGCATAACACTATGTATGTGTATAC
>NW_020926749.1:0-796 GCF_003984885.1 Neopelma chrysocephalum
AATACAGCTGGGACCCCCCCAAATACACCTGGAAATTCCCAAAACACACCTGGGATACACCAAAAGATACTGGTGCAACCCAAAGCTCACCTGGGACCCCCCCCAACTGGGACTCCCCAAAACACACGAGGAGCCCCTCCCGTGGGTGCTGGGGGTGTCCTGGGTGGGGCTGGTGGGCACCCCCATCTCGGGGGTCTCGGGGGAGGATGGGGCACACAAATGGGGCTGGTGGGCACCCAGGGGTGCACCCCCAACGTGAGGGGCTCGGGGGGCTGTGGTGGGGAAGGTGGGGCTGGGGGCACCCCTGGCCCTGCTTGGGCAGGGGGGAGCCCAGAGCGCTCTGTGCGGGGCGATGCTGCTGTGGGGTGACCCCAAATGTGCTGGAGGGGTGGTGGTGGGGGTCTGCAGGGCTCAGGGGGACCCCCGTGTGTGTGTACACGGCGTGGGGCGGCTCCTGCACACGGGCACAGCCCCGGGGTGAGCCCCAGCCACACACACATTGCACACACGTGCACACATGTGCACACGCACCGTACACGCACCGCACGTAGGGACATGGGCACACATGTAGAACACACATGTACACATACATGTACACACTGCACCCACACACACTGTGCACACACAGCACACATGTGGACATGTGTGCACACATGCACACAACGTGCGCACGTGCGCTCACGCGCACGCGCACACACATTCATTCACACACACGTGTTCTGACACACCCGTACACACACATGTTCTCACACACACACGTGTTCTCACACACACACATGTTCTCACACACCTGTAC
>NW_020926750.1:0-771 GCF_003984885.1 Neopelma chrysocephalum
AATACAGCTGGGACCCCCCCAAATACACCTGGAAATTCCCAAAACACGCCTGGGATACACCAAAAGATATTGGTACAACCCAAAGCTCACCTGGGACCCCCCCCAACTGGGACTCCCCAAGACACACGAGGAGCCCCTCCCGTGGGTGCTGGGGGTGTCCTGGGTGGGGCTGGTGGGCACCCCCATCTCGGAGGTCTCGGGGGAGGATGGGGCACACAAATGGGGCTGGTGGGCACCCAGGGGTGCACCCCAACGTGAGGGGCTCGGGGGGCTGTGGTGGGGAAGGTGGGGCTGGGGGCACCCCTGGCCCTGCTTGGGCAGGGGGGAGCCCAGAGCGCTCTGTGCAGGGCGATGCTGCTGTGGGGTGACCCCAAATGTGCTGGAGGGGTGGTGGGGGGGGTCTGCAGGGCTCAGGGGGACCCCGTGTGTGTGTACATGGCGTGGGGCGGCTCCTGCACACGGGCACAGCCCCGGGGTGAGCCCCAGCCACACACACGTTGCACACATGTGCACACACACACTGGACACGCACCGCACACGTATGGACATGGGCACACATGTGGAACACACATGTACACATACATGTACACACTGCACACACATCCCCTACGCACGTGCACACACACACACTGTGCACACACAGCACACATGTGCACACAACATGTGCACACGTGCGCTCACACGCACGCGCGCACACACATTCATTCACACACACGGGTTCTCTCACACACACGTGTTCTCACACACACACATGTTCTCACACACCTGTAC
>NW_020926751.1:0-5574 GCF_003984885.1 Neopelma chrysocephalum
GCATAAACCGACACTCTGTTGGTTTGTGTCTTTGTTTACGGGCAACAGTTTTGGCGACCCAGATGGGACTCCGGGGGCAGCTGGGGCGGCTCACGAGCTGATCCACTCCATGCCGGCAACCAGGTGATTTCTGGGGAGACATCGACCCGTGCCCGACCCCGCGCCCGCCGGACAACCATCCAGGTAAGCCCGAAGGTGCTTTATTCCTTTTAGGTTTGTTGGTTGGGAGCCTGCCTATAAGACGGGACCGTGAGTTTCCCGCTGGGTTGGGCTAAAAGGTACCTTGGTTGGGGAGCCTAGGCGCTGGTCGTAAGACGTAGCGAAAGCCGCGCTGTACCAGCACTCGCCACTCAGAGGGAGAATTGGCGAGTTGGTTTTGGTTTTGGAATAAGTAATTGGTTTATATCGTTGTGTTATTGTGAATTTGATTTTGAATCCAGACTGTGGTGTGTGTGTGTGTGTGAGTCAGTATGATGCCGTTTAAAACCTTTAGGGCACTTTCTTGTGTAGAAAATGATATCCCTAGCGATTCTCCGCTTGGTTGCTTATTAAAACACTGGAAGGAAGGAAATTTCAGACAAGAAGTTAACCAAGAAACAATTGATTGATTATTGTAATAATGTATGGCCTCAATATGAGACAGAAGGAATGCAGTGGCCTAGGAATGGTTCATTGACTCCGGAAATTATAACCCCCTTGATGCAATATTTACGGGAAAACAAGATGTGGAATGAAACACCGTATCTAGATCTGTTTTATTATTTAAAACGTAAGACTGAATGGCAAAAAGAATGTGGTATGTTGATTTTGAAAGAACTGGGTGATAAATGCATAGGATGTCAAGAGCGGAAAATACGGTTTTCAGAACCAGAGGAGGATGTGTCTTTGTTAGTCTCCCCTGGCATAACTCCAAGGGCGCCTCCGGGAGATAGCCTCCCTTCACGTGTGAGGGCACAATCACCCACCATGCCCCCGTTAGAATCGTCCTCGGATGAGGAGGAAATGAGAGGGCGAAAATGTGATTTTGATAGAACTCCGCTAGCAGAACGGACTCGGAAGGGGCGAGGGGAAAGGGGAAGGAGTAGAGAGGGGAGACGAGGAAGGAGAGGGGAGACAGACGTTACACCCTCACCCCCTAGATTAATGGCTCCTTTGCGGGAAGCAGTTGGAGCGGACGGAGGAAAAGTCATGATGAAAGTTTCTTTTTTAACTAATGATATATTAATTTGGAAACAGTCAGCTGAAACAGTCAGCTGGGACATATAGAGAAAATCCGGAGCGGGTGACTTGTATTATAAAAATGGTAATAAAAACTCAAAATCCGGACTGGAATGATTTACAGGTATTGTTAGATACAATTCTGGATTCAACAGAAAAAGAAATGGTATTGAGAATGATGGTGGAAAGAGCGAAAGAAGTAGTAAAAAAGAAGAACCTCAGAGAGAGATTACAGATAGCCCTCTGAGAAAAAGATTAGTAAAAGGTGACTTTGAGGCTAGGATGCTGAGGATTCCCCCTGAGAGTCCCTTAGAGAACCTCTTAGAGAACTGGAGTTGTTATTCCAGCACTTATAGAAGATCAAAGGAGAAAATGATTAAGTATTGTATTGAAGCGTGGGGAGGTAGAAGAATAGGAAATAATACCTACTGGCCCATGTGTGGTACTTTTAAGAATTGGGTCTGTGAACTTTTAAATTGGTATGTTAGCGATAAAAAACCTTTTTGCCCAGAAGAGAGTTTTTATGCCGCTATATGGTTAGAAGCCAGTGAAGATATTTACCTGTTTTCTTTAAGAGAAAGAAGGAGAGAGGAAGAGAGTCAGAAGCAAGAAGAGTGAATGGAGATTTTACTGCTGCTATATTTAATGCTGCTACATTTAATGCTGCTATATAATATACTGACAAAGATGAGTCTCATACCAAAATGTTAGTATGTTGCTCATTAAATAAATACACTGTGAGTGCATATTTTTAACAGGGCTGTGAAAGTGTAGAAACACCAATTCGAGCTGCAAAACGTGGATGGACACATGTCAGTTGCATTGAAAGATTAGTGAATCCCTCACGCTGGCAAGTAGTCGACACTCCTGGAAGACACCAAGGTAGTCTTAAGAAGAAAAGTTATGATAGAGACATTAAGCAATTTTACTACTTTACTTTTAAGAATTAAATGTCTACTAGCATTTATTGTGGCATTCATGTTATCTTTGTTTGTATATTATGGAATATTTGGGGCATGAAAATGTGTTAAAATACTACGAATTGGGGCACAAAAATCTGTTAAAATACGTTGAGCTAGGTTTTAACATAACATATCGAGAACACGCAGACCCAAAAGAAATTGATACACGAGATATAAGAGTGTGGTGTAATACACCAGGTTGTAAATGTTATCCATTTGTTTGTTTTAAATGTAAAAGGTGCCAAGAGAAATGATGGACGCACTGTAGAGACGGATATCCTCCTAGAGGAGTCTGTGATCAGTGCTATCGATCAGAACGAGAATTCACTGATTGGGCATTAAAACAGTTAGAAAGAAAGGGAGTTCCGTGGGATTCCCCCAAATATTGGAATTGTGACACTTATGGAATAAACCCTCAAAATTTCTGTTATTTATATTATGTAGGAGCTCCTTTCGTAGTGGATATAGTAAAAGTCCAGTGCCGACGGGATGTTAGTGCCGTGTCGTGTAACGAGCCTATGGTAAAGGCTGCCTCGTGGCCCGCATATACAGCACGTCTCACTAAAAAGAGGCATATTCCTACTTGGGACTCCTGCTGCCGAGAAGATGAAACACCCTGTGACTCGAAGCAATCGAGCCGACAGGCGAGGCAGAGGAGGAAACGCCAAAAAAAAAAAGGAAGAGCCTAGGTTGTGGGACACGGAAGCCGCGATGGCTGAACTCCCCCAGGACTGGTGAAGATAAAAGGACTAGTAATATCCAAATTAATAAAGAATCAGAATTAATAAAGAAACAGGTTTTTCTCTAGGCACTGTTTACATGATTGCTATCCTTAATATACTATTGACAGCACCAATACATGCAGGAAACCTGCATGAATCATTCAAATAGATTTTAATTAGATGAGAAAACTAAAAAGTGCTTGCTACTTTTACAGAGATGGGAAACCCCACCTTTTACATATATTTGTGTGATTTAGTTGTTGTAGAGCCATGTAGAAACGCCTACTCATACTATATGTGCCCTACTTCAAACCAGGAGTAAGTCCATATGAGATATTGTATGGCAAACCCTATCATGCAGCTACCTAGCAAAGGGATCCTCATATAGTGGGTGATCAAGCAGTATTTAATTATGTGTTATCTTCAAATAAGACTCTCACAGCCCTCAGAAGAACATTGCAGTGGAATCGGCCTCTGCCCCTGGAGAATCTGGTTCATGACATTTCTCCAGGAGACCAAGTCTATGTGAAAAACTGGTCGGTGGAACCATTAAAGGAAACATGGGACGGTCCTCGCCAGGTGATAATGACCACTTACACGGCGGTGAAGGTCGAGGGAATCGACAATTGGATCCATTACACCCGAATCAAGAAGGTTTCAGTCTCGTGGTCGGTAGAACCTCTCTCACCCACAAGGATGGTATTTCGAGCCAACAATTGAGGACCGTGGTGTTCCTGGGGTTGATGAGTTTAGCAGAGACCACCGTGAGAATTAAGACCCCAGATCCTTATTTACTTGTACCAGAAAATACTGATGTAAATTTAACATGTTTGTTTTCTGATGACCAGGGAGTTGAATCGAGCGAGGTGAATGTGAAATGGCGGTGGAGAGAACAAGACCAAATTATGACAGAAGGAGTGACGATGGTTTGGAATGTGACACAACAAAAGGGTTATACCACCCTGCAGGTACCCAAAGTGTCTAAAAGCATGGAAGGGACATACATTTGTGTACTTCGGATTTGGGAGAGTTTTGATTATGGAGACATAGAAATACAGACTTTAAATGTAACTCGAAAAATGGCAACCAAAGTACATGTTATACCTACCAGGCAACAGGTGGACATGTGGGATGGACCTCCTCTAAAGATTAATTGTACCTTTAGGTTTGACGACCACTGTAGGAAAACCGTTCGAGTGAAGTGGTGGAAATTAAATATAACGGACCAATCCTGGAAGGTGCAAACTCAAGGAATAAGCTGGTGGTCAAATAGCGAAGGAGGTAGAGGATGGTTAAACATTCCAAACCCCAGGATTGGAAAGACAAAAGGAACCTCTCTTTGTGTAGTTACTTGTGGAAATGAAGGAAATTATGGAATAAGGACAGTGGTAGCCACACCTCCTCGAGGATTAGGAATTAAGCCAGAACATGGGGCCTACTCAGCAGTAGAGGGAAGAGATTTAATTTTGAACTGTAAGACTCAAGGGAGGCAGTATCTAAAGTATGGGTGGTGGTTCAGAGGACAAAATTTAAAATTGGGAGGAAAATATCAAATTGAAAAACGGGTAGAAGCCATAGTTTTAATAATTAAAGAAATACAAAGAGGGGAAGACGAAAGTCAATATATTTGTTGGATAAGTAAAGATGATTGGTGGGATGCTGGAACTACTACTGTTTATATTAAAGTTGAAAGAATAACCCGACAAGTAAGTAACCTGCAAATTCCAGATAGAGAAGTAGAACAAGAAAACTTAGTCGTAGGCCTAATTCGTGATTTTGGGAGAGTACAGAATGTCACAAAAATCACTGCATGTCTCCCTATGCCTCATGCTGCAGGAGACCCAATCCCATGGGGAATAATTCCAGTGCCAGAAATTCCTAAAATGTTTAAGAATACTACATGGAATTGCAGATTTGTAACCAAAACATAGAATGAAATGACAAATGCATGTTTGTTATTGGACAAAATGACTAAAAAACAATGTGAACAGATGCCTGGATATTTCCGATGGGTAGTAGTCGGAACATGGGTAACAAGCAAAAACATTGACAAATTAAAGGGAACTTGTTTAGTTACAGGTCCAGTAATGCACCCATGTTCTAAAGTTCAGGTTCAAATAAAACGAGAAAAGCAAGAAGAAGTATGTCAAAATATTACTAGCTCCACAACTATGGAAGAGTGGCAAACAATTTGGGGACCCAGCCTACTAGAAACTTATAGTTATATTAGAAAAGTACAGTGGTGTATTCACTGGAAAGGGAAAAGGAATCAAACTTATTCTACAGGAAATAGAGGAAATCATAATTGGAGGACAGAAACACAATTGGATAGGAGAATTATTCAGCTCCCTAGGTCTTCATGTGTCAGGATGGATATCTTCTGTTATCCAGTACGGAATATTGATTGTAATAATTATTGTCATAGCCATAACTGTTTATAAGTGTCTTTTAGGAATGATTGTAAAAGAAGGTCAACATACGAGACACATCATGAAAGCTATAACCAGAAAAGAAGTAATCTCACCACATGAAGAACCATCTCCCACCCATCAAGAAACGAAAGCCTGATGTGTTTTGAGCATCCTTGCAAATTGAAAGATTGAAGAATGCTCAAAAGGGGGGACATGTTGCAGAGCAATTTAAATTAGTAGTAGAATGGCTAAGGCTTAGTA
>NW_020926752.1:0-498 GCF_003984885.1 Neopelma chrysocephalum
TGTTGCAGAGCAATTTAAATTAGTAGTAGAATGGCTAAGGCTTAGTAAGAGAATAGGCCTAAAAAGCAGCACTCCAAAGTAGTAAGTTAGCAACCCTGTTTGTGAGCATGAAATGTACTGAAGAAGTAGAAAACAATAATTAAAGGATTTAGTCAAGCATGTATATAATGATTTGTTACCTTGGATGTGGTGAGGGTCTGTTAAACAGTTACTAGGGGTAAGACAGCTTGAGTAGATTTATGATTAGAGTAGTTGATTGTCAATTGTTAGCAGTATGAGCTCGTTTGTAACTGAATGAGACTGTTCTGCTGTGGAACTGCACGTACTAATTTTGCCGTGGAAACCAAATGTAAACTTGTTTGTGTATAAAAGCTGAACTGAAAATGAGGGTCTTTGGAATCCTGACTTGGGACGTGAGTCCACAGGTTCCCGGGGCCCCGAATAAAGCACCGCATAAACCGACACTCTGTTGGTTTGTGTCTTTGTTTACGGGCAACA
>NW_020926753.1:0-4057 GCF_003984885.1 Neopelma chrysocephalum
GCAAACTCCTGGAATGCATAAATCATTAACCATTTCAGTCTCTGACATCCACCCTGTGATTTATGCATTCAATAATTTCTCTTCTTTTGTCGTTCACTGTGAATCTTCTTTGTGGGCGGTGCTTTTCGTATAGTGGACAGGAAGACAGAAGAGTGAAGGAAAGGAAGAGATAGCTCCAATGCACTGCAATTCCCTCCCCTTAAAAAACAGCTTTATAATAACATAGTAAGTTAGTTTGCATTAGCTACTTTCTCCACCCCGTGAGTAGTCATAGGGGATGTAATAGGATTTCAATAGTTACAATCAAATTTCTTAACATTAATAAGGTTACAAACATACACAAATATTTGAAATTATACATCAAAAACACTGAGTTACTTGGGAGCTGGTAAAAGGCTTTTTTATGTTTTCTTTGGGCTTAAATGTAGTTCTATTTGTTAAATTCAACCAAATATGAAATTCAATGCCTTTCAAGGTAGAAGGCTAATCTATATGATACACATTTGTATGATTTCAAATATGCATAAATTCTTGTACTAACTCCCAGGTTAAATTTGATTGAGTTTTTTGGTTTTCAATTGATTGAGACAGAACTACACACATCTAAAAGTCTCTGTCAAGTCAACTTGCCCCCCAACAAAAACACAAAATAAACATGGCAAAAACTAAGCTAGCAGTACATAAAATGGCTTGTCTTACACAATCTTACCAGTGAGTTGTTCATGATAAAAACACAAATAAGTCAACAATTATTAATTAGCTGATAATACAAGTAATTTTGGGAGTAGAGGAGACACAAACACAATGTTTGTGGTAAGATTTTATATATTGCAAACTTACTGAGACAAAAATACATACAGACAATATTACAAAGTTATTAAGATAAAAACACAAACACGTGTCAATGAACAGTATAAGTCTCTAGTCCTGTTGCTACTTCGTTTTTTCATGGGATAGGTTCCTGCGGAAAAAAAAAGAAATCTGGTCCACTACGGACCCATTATTAGAAAGAAGGAATTATCTATTTATCCAACTCCTTTTCTTATCTGGCATAATGTCACTAGGGCAGTAAAAATAGAGAAGTTTGGAACATGTTTTCTCCAAAAAACAAATAAACTCAGAGCATGCTGGAGCTCCTTTTTACTCCTCAGCATCTTTATTTGCTCTAGGGTGGTCAAGGTGTCAGGGGGAATACACACTGCTACTTTTTCAGTGGGAATTTGAAGTCTCAGACTTTCCAAGTGGGTGATAGTACTTGTCTGAGTCTGGTCCCCTGTGGTGACATCAGCAATCTGGGTAATCAATTCAGTTTTGTTATGTGCAACAGTTATTTGTGAGCCAGTGTCAGCACCGAGGTAACTCACTGGCAGCTGCCACTGTCCATTAGGTTTATGGACAGGCCATACAGGAGAACTGTGTGGTGAGTGTATGGGGACAACTGCCCCCTGCTCTTGCAATTTTGCAATTTCTGGGGTAATGTTTTCACGTGTTCCTAAAGGGAGTGGCTGGGGGTTTACATTTGTTATTTTAGAAGGAGGTAGACTTGGAGCAGTTTGCAACAGACGGACAGAGGGGGATGGGAGACCAAACACCCATTCTCTCCCTCTGGCGTCTGTCCAGGCTCGCCCCTTTAGTACATCTAATCCCAGGATGTTAGCTGGTAATGGCCCCACAATCATGATAGTTTCTGTGGCTGTCTCATCTCCAGGTAACCAGCATTTCACCCGAGCAGTGTATTGGGGTTGGGATTTGCCAAAAGCATCACATACCCATACCTTTTTTTTGTCTGGCTTAATGCCACACTGAGTAGCAGCTTCAGTTTGGAGTGCTGAGACCTGTGCACCCGTGTCTACTACGAATGTAACCAAAGATTTAAAAGGGCCAAGAGGAAAAGTAATTATCATATCTCCTTGGCTGTTTTCTGTGAGTTTTCTCTCATAAACCCACTGGTCATTTTTTGGTTTATTTATTTGAGAGCAGTAAGTCCAGTTTCTTGACTCAGAACTGGCCAAACTGGTTAGTCCGGTTTCTGGAGAGCCTGAGGGGATCACAGTGTTGGACTCCTTAGGGGGGCTGTCCCTAGGGGGTGATTTGTGCTCCTTGATCTTATCCCAGTGCTTTATCAAGTATTCTAAATTAGCAGTGGGTAATTTGTCCATCACTTCTCGAGGAACTCCTTTTGCAACACCCTCCACCCACAAACTGTATCTCTTTCGCCTATTAGATGACTTATTTTGTTGACAAATACCTGGTGAGGCAGGTTTTTTTTGGACCTTCCCTGCCCTCCTGCTGTGTGTTCTCTGGTCACTTGTACCAGAAAGCCCCAGCTGCTGGCCAGTAATTATTAATTCTTGGGCTATCTCCAACCAGGTTATTCCTGGTGGAGCACCCCTTCTTCTAGGTCTGGGGTTTGCTTTTATGCGCTCCTGTAATTGTTTACCCTACCTCTGTCTCGTATTGGCCTTTTTAGCCACCAACGCGCTTGCATGAAAAATGGGTAGAGCCCTTCCCAAATCTTCGTTCGCGAAGCCTAGCCATGATGATGATGAATTGTTTACCATGAACTTTTAGTGCATTAGGCAGGCCTCTAATCAGGACGGGAAATCTTTGTGGATCCGCCTCGAGTTCCATAGGTGAATGCCGTTGTGGGTCTAATAATTTTGTGTGCATTAATTGGAGACATGCGGTTTTTTGTACACTTTTTACAGTGTGGCCAATTGTGGGTGTTTTAATCGTGTGAGGATCTCCCCTTTCTATAGCGTCTAACCTGCCTGCCCAGTGGGTCTCCCCCAGTAAGGGACACTCTCCACACATATTCAGTCTCTGATTCACTGGCTTTACGGCTGTATTTTTCCTGAATTTTGGCCAGTGCTTCCCCCGTGTACGGGATGGTTCGTGTGGTAGTTTGCCGAGCTGCCCCTTGGCTAGTGGTTTCAGTTTTAATGAGGGGACGCATATGTATTACTTCGTCCTCCGGATAACCTTGCTTAAACTCTTCCAATTCCCCAAAGGGGTACAGGGATTTGTTAACATCCAGTGGTCTAGGGTATTTTAAATTGATGTCTCGTGATTCACAATTTTTCATTTTCAGTATCCTTTTAAGCCTTTCATTTTTTTCTTCCTTATGTTGCAGGGCTGACCGAAGCAACAAGTTAATTTCTCTCTCCCTCCTAAGTGCCTCACGCTCAGCAGTTAACTGCAGGCGTTCTTTTCCTAATTGCTCCTGTAATGTCGTCATTGACTCTCAAAGAGATCTTATCACCTCATCGGTAGATTTTTGAATAGCCTCTTTTTCTAGCTGGTCCTGCAAAGCTCTCGTTGACTCTTGGAAAGATTTTACAACTTCACTTACAGATTTCTGAATAGCCGATCTTTCCTTTTGCACTGCTCTAAAGATAACCCCTAAGACAACACCTACGAAAAACAGTCCGAAACCAAGGATAACCATCAGGAGGGAATAATCCCCATATAACTCATCCGGGGGTGTCATCCCCTTTGCCTCAATCATTAACCCAGCTCAGGTTAATGTCTTTCTCCCCCTTAACCCTCTGAGGGTCAGCTTGACTCTCCCCTGGAAAACCTTTCAACAGGTCCAGGTACCAGAGAACCTTTCAACAGGTCCAGGCCACACCAGGAAACCTTTCAACAGGTCTGATGTGCCCGGGTCACACCGAGAGGAGAAAAATTCTTACTATAATTTTACAGCGAGGGGACAGTCACCACTTGACTCGCCCTCGGTATCAGTTTTAGACTACACCGATTACTCCACCAAATCCAAAGGATCCTGCCGACTACGCCAAAAATGTTACGACCGGCCCCGGGAGAAGGGGAGGGGGGTAACTCAGGTTTTTATCAATACTTCCCTTGGGGTGGATTAAAGCGAAACGACACTAGATAATCGGTGTCTGAAAACATATATTGCCAAAATTTATTTTAACAATTTTGCATCATCAGGTAAGCCAGCGTTTTGGGTGTTGTCATATAACGATGCAACATAAAGATAACCTTTGGGGGGGGGAATACATAAGGGAGAGAAAGGAAAGACAGGGTAAGGATA
>NW_020926754.1:0-416 GCF_003984885.1 Neopelma chrysocephalum
GGGGGGGAATACATAAGGGAGAGAAAGGAAAGACAGGGTAAGGATAAGGGAGAGTAAGGGAAAGAAAATATGAAGGGGAGAAATGTATATAGTCGCCGCCCACGGGGTCCAGCGATGACACCTGGCAGTTGCCGCTTCCATGTCCGTCAACTGAAGTGGTGGCCTTGATTTGCTGGGGGTGAAGGAGGGAAGCCCCCACACTCCAAGAAGTTACCCATGGTCAGTGTCACAGGCCATGTCTCGAGCCTCCAACCTCTCTCTGGGCCTGCGCAGAGCTTCTGAGTCTGGCCTGGTTCCCGCCTTTCAAGATTGGTAGGGGGGGATGGGCCCAACTGCCCATCAGAGATGTAAGGTAAAAGTCAAAAGCCTGCAAACTCCTGGAATGCATAAATCATTAACCATTTCAGTCTCTGACA
>NW_020926755.1:0-1031 GCF_003984885.1 Neopelma chrysocephalum
CCCGCTATCCCTGGTCCTGCCCATGTCCATCCTGGCATCCCCCTCCCGGTGCCCCCGGTCCTCCCATCCGTACGCTGTCCATACCCATGCTGCTGTCCGTGCTGTCCCGCTCCCGTTGCCCCCCAGCCCTACACATTCATACCCACTCTGCTGCCCACGGTGCCCCCTCCCAGCGTCCCCAGCCTTGGCAGACCCATCCCAGTGTCCCCCCTCATCACCCACCCCGCTGTCCCCGGGCCTCACTCCATCCCGCCCGCCCCCGCCCCTACGTGCATCCTACCTGTGCCCAGCGGCTCCTTCTCGTGGGACATGGAGATGCGGATGCCGAGCTGCGGGCACAGGTAGGATGCACGTAGGGGCGGGGGCGGGCGGGATGGAGTGAGGCCCGGGGACAGCGGGGTGGGTGATGAGGGGGGACACTGGGATGGGTCTGCCAAGGCTGGGGACGCTGGGAGGGGGCACCGTGGGCAGCAGAGTGGGTATGAATGTGTAGGGCTGGGGGGCAACGGGAGCGGGACAGCACGGACAGCAGCATGGGTATGGACAGCGTACGGATGGGAGGACCGGGGGCACCGGGAGGGGGATGCCAGGATGGACATGGGCAGGACCAGGGATAGCGGGCCCAGCCGGGAATGACCCCGCGGGGATGCGGTGAGCCCAGTGCCCGGGTCCTGCTGGCCCCGCCTCTGCCCGTCCCAGCATGCCCCCGCAAAGTTCCCAGTCCCTCTGGACCCTCAGCTGGCCCCGCTATCCCTGGTCCTGCCCATGTCCATCCTGGCATCCCCCTCCCGGTGCCCCCGGTCCTCCCATCCGTACGCTGTCCATACCCATGCTGCTGTCCGTGCTGTCCCGCTCCCGTTGCCCCCCAGCCCTACACATTCATACCCACTCTGCTGCCCACGGTGCCCCCTCCCAGCGTCCCCAGCCTTGGCAGACCCATCCCAGTGTCCCCCCTCATCACCCACCCCGCTGTCCCCGGGCCTCACTCCATCCCGCCCGCCCCCGCCCCTACGTGCATCCTACCTGTGCCC
>NW_020926756.1:0-795 GCF_003984885.1 Neopelma chrysocephalum
CAGGTTTGTTTTTCTCTCTTGAAATTATAAAACATTCTTCCCTATCCCAAAGAAGTGGTCAAAAAGCCCCAATCATATTCATCTCAAACATGTCAAAATTTCACTGTTAAGCATATCAAAGAGACATGGGGAAAGGGGAGAAAGGTATTAACTTGGACTAGTGGAACTGCTGTGCTTCACCTTGGAATGCAAAAGAGCATCTCAGCATGTCCATCCAAAACAAATTTATTTGCTGTTTACAGTTACCAGATATTATGTTCCCATACACATACAGAACTGATCTACTTTTTTATATTCTGTACTGGTAGCAAAGAAATAGTCATAGGAATACTCTGTTCCTAGATCTCTTTCAGGTCGGTATGTGTATGGGAACATAATATCTGGTAACTGTAAACAGCAAATAAATTTGTTTTGGATGGACATGCTGAGATGCTCTTTTGCATTCCAAGGTGAAGCACAGCAGTTCCACTAGTCCAAGTTAATACCTTTCTCCCCTTTCCCCATGTCTCTTTGATATGCTTAACAGTGAAATTTTGACATGTTTGAGATGAATATGATTGGGGCTTTTTGACCACTTCTTTGGGATAGGGAAGAATGTTTTATAATTTCAAGAGAGAAAAACAAACCTGTTGAAGCAACATATTTTGAAATAAATTAGTTGGTGTTTAAGTAATGTCAGAAAATATGTAAGAAGAAGTTTAAATTAAAGAGGTAGATGATACATCAGTGTGGGAAAGGGCAAAGATGGCAGGTTTGTTTTTCTCTCTTGAAATTATAAAACATTCTTCCCTATCC
>NW_020926757.1:0-654 GCF_003984885.1 Neopelma chrysocephalum
GACAGCCATTGACTTTATCCCAGCTTAGATATATCTACTTAAAGTAATTTTGTAAAGTTTTCACGAGAGAAAAGTAAAATTCCACCAAGAAAGTGAGGTTTGCTCTCTCAGCTGGGGCTGGACTCCCACAGTTTGCCCTTCTGAATCTGTTAAATATTGTGGGCAGGTGATTAATGACTGAAATACTCTGTCCAACCGCTGTTATAGGGAGCAGAGAACGATTTTCTTCCTCGCTCAAAGACATCTTACAGTAGGGACCCAGGAGCTACTGGAAGAAAATCGTTCTCTGCTCCCTATAACAGCGGTTGGACAGAGTATTTCAGTCATTAATCACCTGCCCACAATATTTAACAGATTCAGAAGGGCAAACTGTGGGAGTCCAGCCCCAGCTGAGAGAGCAAACCTCACTTTCTTGGTGGAATTTTACTTTTCTCTCGTGAAAACTTTACAAAATTACTTTAAGTAGATATATCTAAGCTGGGATAAAGTCAATGGCTGTCAAAGAGCGGTTGCTGTGGGTATGCACTGGGGTCCAAGGTCTGTAGCTACCAGCAAAGGTCTGGACAGCCATTGACTTTATCCCAGCTTAGATATATCTACTTAAAGTAATTTTGTAAAGTTTTCACGAGAGAAAAGTAAAATTCCACCAAGAAA
>NW_020926758.1:0-478 GCF_003984885.1 Neopelma chrysocephalum
TGTGGGAAATAAAGAATCGGTTTTATTACAAGCAAATGAATTTAGCAAATCACTAACATAAGAGTTTTTCTTTACTAACCTATAGGGCGTATCGCGGAGCTGTAAGACGCCGGATTCAGCCTGGAACCGGTGTCAGGGAAACATGTGAACGGGCATAGGGAACTGTAAATGAATATTGGTAAGGAAACCCCTTATACCACATGGCTGGTCCTGGAAGCTGCCATGCTGCTGGACACTCCACCTCCCAGCACGACACAGCCAACCAGAAAGAGGGGAACGCCTCTTCTATGACGTAAACGGGGTTGAACCTTAAGAATGTTTAAAAAGCGGGACTTTTGAATTGAAGGGTGTGTTCCTGGGAATCCTGCGTGCCTAGGACACCCAACACGTGTTGTAATTTTTCCTTTTCGTTTTATTCCTTTTGTTTTGCAAACTTTTGCCGTCTTTCTAAATTCAATAAATGAGATTTTTCTCACAA
>NW_020926759.1:0-1116 GCF_003984885.1 Neopelma chrysocephalum
GGGGTGGTCCCGCAGAGGTCCCCCACAACGCCACAAGGCACGGGCTGGAGCAGCAGTACAGCCCTAGGGTGGGGTGGTCCCGTGGCGTAGCTCCTAGAGGGGGCGAGACTTTTCCCGTAATTCAATTCCTACTCCCGATACGGGAGACACAGAGGGATATGAACTGTGTGAATGGTCTTTTGATTCCAAGAGTTTGGTGAGTGCAGAGTGTGTGAAATATACCTTTAGATGTTTGGTGTAATTGCTGTGAGAGAAGTTTTCTCACTGTCTTGAGTGCTGCGGAGAGAGTTTTCTTGTTTTGATACTAACTGTAATTAGCACTTATAAAGACCTTAGTGTCTAGGAAATAACATTACAAAAAGACATCATCTTACTGTAGAACAAAGTGAGATCTCTAGTTCATAGAAAAAAGTCACCAATAAAGAAATTAGTAAAATAAATACAAGCTTAGCTTGGAGAACAAGATATAAACACAAAAGATAGATTTACATTTCACAGTGGAATTAAAACATAATAATTGCAAATATATTACCTCTTTATATGAAGCATTGCGAACTAAATAATACAGTTATCACAAGAGAAAACTTATGCGGGCAAAGAATATAATAGCTCTCACCAACCATTAAAAAGAACATAGTAGAGGGCAAGACCAGATTGGCCTCTGTACCTGCCACAAAGAAGATCTTTTACCCTGCTATTGGCTGCAAACCAATAGGCAATGGGGAGTGGAGGCACATGTCATACTGGACCTCTGCTTACTATAATAGTATTACAACTGATAATTATTACAGTTGAGAGAGACTGTCCAAAATGTTACCACAATGCTTATTATAAAGAAGCTTTACATCAATTAGAATGAAGTGTTTGGAAAAATGGGAACCCCTTTTTCACAAGCAGTCAAAAATACCTCCTATACTTAACCGAATACACAGAATTCAGAGTTACTGCCCCACCAACAAACCCAAAGCAAAGCAGAAAAAGTCAAGTGAAGTTTTTCTTATTAGGAGCTATCTCTGAATTATTGTTTTCACCCTGCTTAATCCCATATTTTATGAGATTAATTTCTAGTGTTGTCCAAAGAATACAATGTACTACTATGCCAATGGATCCAAAGAC
>NW_020926760.1:0-1503 GCF_003984885.1 Neopelma chrysocephalum
GTTGTCCAAAGAATACAATGTACTACTATGCCAATGGATCCAAAGACGACTACAACCAGAAACCTGAGAATCCAGAACATCATGATCTTGCGGCCAGCCCTCAAACAAACGAAAGCAATGGACAAAACACAAGATATAATAACTGAATAAGAACAAACCCAAGAAGCCTAAGGACAATCAACAAAAAGCTTATAATAAAACCATGAATAAAAAGAAAAAGGGGGGATTGTGGGAAATAAAGAATCGGTTTTATTACAAGCAAATGAATTCAGCAAATCACTAACATAAGAGTTTTTCTTTACTAACCTATAGGGCCTATCGCGGAGCTGTAAGACGCCGGATTCAGCCTGGAACCGGTGTCAGGGAAACATGCGAACGGGAATAGGGGAACTGTAAATGAATATTGGTAAGGAAACCCCTTATACCACATGGCTGGTCCTGGAAGCTGCCATGCTGCTGGACACTCCACCTCCCAGCACGACACAGCCAACCAGAAAGAGGAGAACGCCTCTTCTATGACGTAAACGGGGTTGAACCTTAAGAATGTTTAAAAAGCAGGACTTTTTAAAGAAGTGAGAAGCCCAATGCAAGACGAGAGTAGTAGCTGGGGCAAACCTGTTCCAGTAAAAGTGACTGAAATTAATGTTTAGAACAAAAATAACAATTAATACCTTATTGAAAAGTGTTAAAGAAATGCCTAAAGAAATATCTAAAACTTAATGTAACTTGAAAGCAAGTTCTTTTACAGTAACTAAGAAGCAACCAACCTTGAAAAATGACCTTCAGCAAAAGAAGCGGAGCTCCCAGCTCAAGAAACGAGCCATCGATACAAAGGTCAATAGTGTAAACGCAAACCAAACCGTAAGAGTGAAATACAAATCGTGTTGTTGTTTGTCTGTTAAAATAGACTTGCATTCTATACTAAAATGCATAGTATAAAAGTCATTTCTCAGCAGTCAGTCAAACAGCAGCAGAGCCTTAGAGCCTGATCAGCCAACCTACAAAACCACCCGATAGAGTGACAGAGGGCAAGACCAGATTAGCCCCTGTACTTGCCACGAAGAAGATCCTTTTTCCCCTGCTATTGGTTGCATCCCAATAGGCATGGAGAGTGGAAGTATAAGCTATACTGGACCTCTGTTCGCCTTAATCACGTTCTAGGTTGGAGTCATTACTGCTGATAAATGCTGAGAATAATCATATAAATAATCTTACAATCACCTGTCAAAGTACTTTAACAAAAATTTTGTTTTTCAATCTGATAAAAAGATAGCAGAAAAGTGACCCTAGAAAAGAGCCCAAACACTCAAGAAATACTTCAAAGTAACTCACTAGTAGTAAATTGAGCCAACTGAAAAAGTAAATATTGAATTTCATAGTGCCTGAGGGAAGACTGTTGTTCACTGTGTTTAATCCAATGTTTTATAAGATTAAGTTCTAGTGCTGTATGAGAGATACAACGAACCTCTCGGCGGGGTGGTCCCGCAGAGGTCTCACAACGAA
>NW_020926761.1:0-2742 GCF_003984885.1 Neopelma chrysocephalum
AACTTTTGCCGTCTTTCTAAATTCAATAAATGAGATTTTTCTCACAATTTTGGGGGCTCGTCCGGGAGCTGGGCGGCGCAGCGGCAGCGGTTGGCACGGCCCTCGCGGGAGCTTTAGAGTCCGGTAGCGCGTGTGTAGGGGAGGCGACGCCAGCCGGGAGTCTGGTGGTGTGTGCGAACGCGTAAAGTGCCGGCCAAGGGCCCGCTGGTACACTAAAGCGAAAGGTGGCGCTGGACGGGGATCCGGCAGCACCACCAGCCGGGGGGCCGGCGGCGCCAGACGGAAATACACGGCTCCTGTGGGGCGGGGGTTCCCGCAGCTTAACTGATCAGGGGCCGGTGCCGAGGGAGCGAGCGGCGCCGGGCGGCGAAGTGCCCCGGGCAGCAGCGGAGCAGGGCGAACCGGCGGCCGTAGGAGCCGCGAAGCAGTGCCGAGATTGCATAGTACCGAGAGCGGAGTGGCCACCGAAAATGGCGGTGGTCACGTGGCGCGATGCCGCGCGGAACAGAAAGGGTCTCGGTCTGGGAGCACGGGCGGGGGCAGGTCGGCCCCATAGCGGGAGGCGGGGGGACATAGCCCTGCCGGAGCGGCGTGGGGAGTTCCTGACCGGAGAGGCGGCGGAGCCGCCGCCAAACTGGCCCCGCTGGTGCTAGGGGTAGCGGCGGCGGTCGCGGCCACTTCCGCCGATGCGGCGTGAGCTGCGGGTGGTCCGGAATGCCTGCGGCGCTGGCTGGCACGAACTGCAAGCGGCACGGGCTGCGAGCGGGGCAGCTCTGGCAGACCACAGCGGCTCCGCTGACCGCAGCGCGCGGGGAGCCGGCCCCGCTGGCCGCGGCGCAGACAGGCGCCGCGGGGCGGGGAGGCAGCGCAGAGGGGCGGTACCACAAGCGGCCGAGATAGAAAAAGCCGGAACGAGCTGTTCCCAAGGCAAGGGGCCGGTGGCGTGCCCCGGCGGGGAGCCGGCCCTGCTGGCTGCAGCGCAGGTGGGCGCCGCGGGGGCGGTGCCAAGGGGTGGTGCCTGGAGGCGGTGCCGGAATTCTAGTTTGGCTCTGGGGGCAGAAAACCCCGCAGAAAAACTTTGACAAATGTAAAAGCTAAGCAATCAACAAGCGTAAGAAGTTTGACAAGAACAGCCCTGTCTGTGTGTATAGACTAAGCAACGAGAAACTAGAGAGCGTTTGCAGGGGGAGCCCTGGAGGTCCTGGTCTACGACAAGTAAAGGAAGAGTCCACAGTGCCTTAGCAACCAAAGAGAGACATCAGTGTCCTGTGATTGAGTTAACCAGACCTGAGCCGTGTCTCAGGCCCTGGGGGTGGGGTGAACGTACTTGACGTGTGTTTAGCATGTGGTGTTGTATAGTTGGTGAACAATTTATTGATAGTAATAGCAGAGAATTTACTAGAATGCTTTGAGAAAGAGTCCATGGGAAGCATGTGAAGTGGGTAAGTTTAGAAATGCAGCGAGAACATCCTGCCAAAAAGACAATGAATTTTGGTGTGGGAGCTGTTGGGGGACCTGTTGATAGCAGAGATGGACTTAGCAAGTGGAGATCTGGTGGCAATAGTGCCTCAAAAGATGAACTGGGGGTCGAACTTTTTTTGTTGTTTTTTTTTAAAAAGGAAAATTGAGTGTAAATCCCAAAGTGTGTATAAGCATGTTGGCTAGAGTGAAATCTGCAAAAGTGAAAGAGATAATATGATGAGCAAAGTATCGCCTGAATGCTTGGGGGCAAATGGTTTTAACAGCAAATTTGAAAGAAATATTGTGAGCGTGCCCACTAACTCTCATCTGAGTGAGAAGCCCAATGCAAGACGAGAGTAGTAGCTGGGGTAAACCTGTTCCAGTAAAAGTGACTGAAATTAATGTTTAGAACAAAAATAACAATTAATACCTTGTTGAAAAGTGTTAAAGAAATGCCTAAAGAAATATCTAAAACTTAATGTAACTTGAAAGTAAGTTCTTTTACAGTAACTAAGAAGCAACCAACCCTGAAAAATGACCTTCAGCAAAAGAAGCGGAGCTCCCAGCTCAAGAAATGAGCCATCGATACAAAGGTCAATAGTGTAAACGCAAACCAAACCGTAAGAGTGAAATACAAATCGTGTTGTTGTTTGTCTGTTAAAATAGACTTGCATCCTATACTAAAATGTATAGTATAAAAATCATTTCTCAGCAGTCAGTCAAACAGCAGCAGAGCCTGATCAGCCAACCTACAAAACCACCCGATAGAGCGACAGAGGGCAAGACCAGATTAGCCCCTGTACTTGCCACGAAGAAGATCCTTTTTCCCCTGCTATTGGTTGCATCCCAATAGGCATGGAGAGTGGAAGTATAAGCTATACTGGACCTCTGTTCGCCTTAATCACGTTCTAGGTTGGAGTCATTACTGCTGATAAATGCTGAGAATAATCATATAAATAATCTTACAATCACCTGTCAAAGTACTTTAACAAAAATTTTGTTTTTCAATCTGACAAAAAGATAGCAAAAAAGTGACCCTAGAAAAGAGCCCAAACACTCAAAAAATACTTCAAAGTAACTCACTAGTAGTAAATTGAGCCAACTGAAAAAGTAAACATTGAATTTCATAGTGCCTGAGGGAAGACTGTTGTTTACCGTGTTTAATCCAATGTTTTATAAGATTAAGTTCTAGTGCTGTATGAGAGATACAACGAACCTCTCGGCGGGGTGGTCCCGCAGAGGTCCCACAACGAACCTCTCGGCGGGGTGGTCCCGCAGAGG
>NW_020926762.1:0-2318 GCF_003984885.1 Neopelma chrysocephalum
ATTCCAATGCTTGACAACCCTTTCTGTGAAAAAATTTTTCCTACTATCCAATCTAAATCTCCCCTAGTGCAACTTCAGTCCATTTCCTCTCATCTTGTCACTTGTTACCAGGAAGAAGAGACCACTCCCCACCTGGCTACAACCTCCTTTCAGGTAGTTGTAGAGAGCAATAAGGTCCCCCCTGAGCATCCTCTTCTCCAGACTAAACAACCCCAACTCCCTCAGCCACAACTCATAAGACTTGTGCTCCAGCCCCTTCCCCAGCTCCATTTCCTTCTTTGGACTTGCTCCAGCCCCTCAATTTCTTTCTTGCAGTGAGGGGCCCAAAACTGGACACAGGATTCAAGGTGTGGCCTCACCAGTGCCAAGTACAGAGGGACAATAACTTCCTCGGTTATGCTGGTCACACTATTGCTGATACAAGCTTTTGTATGTTTATATGTTTACTAAGGACAAATTCAATGACCCACCTTGGATGATGGAATTATCCTCCGTTTTGGTGGTTTTATCTGCTTCTGCTGGCTTTGGTGGGCAGTCACTGCCTGGTTATCCATAGATATAGTGGAGAGCTGTAACATTTTGCTAACAGCTGTAGAGGTGTCTACTGGTGACGGCTCGTGGAGTTTTACCTGGGAGGAGAAGGACTCCAGCCCAGGAGGAGAAACAGGGACTGTCTGTGTTTGTTGTTGCTGTCGCTGGGCCAGATGGCTCAGAACTGGGGAGGGTTCAGGCTGGGATTTCAAGTCTGGTCAGTATTGGGAAAAAGAAATATCAAAATTAAAGCATTGAACTCTGTTATTCATGCTTCTACCCTTTTTGAAAGAATGTGGGTGACTTGACACACAGGACAGCTATGATTTTATAGAATGTGCAAGTCTTTCAGACATCACACGAGTTTCATATTTAATATTACCATTGTAATAATAAGGCCAACACCTGATCACAGAATCACAGAATCACAGAATCGATCAGGTTGGAAAAGAGCTCCGAGATCATCAAGTCCAACCCTTGATCCAACACCACCGTGGTTACTAGACCATGGCACTGATGCCACATCCAGTCTCATCTTAAAAACCTCCAGGGATGGAGAATCTACCACTTCCCTGGGCAGCCCATTCCAGTGTCTGATTACTCTCTCTGTAAAAAATTTTTTCCTAATATTCAACCTAAACCTCCCCTGGCACAGCTTAAGACTGAGTCCTCTTGACCTACTGCTGGTTGCCTGGGAGAAGAGACCGATGCCCACTTGGCTACAACTTCCTTTCAGGGAGTTGTAGAGAGTGATGAGGTCTCCCCTGAGCCTCCTCTTCTCTAGGTTAAAAAACCCCAGCTCCCTCAGCTTCTCCTCATAGGACTTGTGCTCGAGTCCCTTCACCAGCCTCGTTGCTCTTCTCTGGACCTGCTCCAGCACCTCAATATCCTTCCTGAACTGAGGGGCCCAGAGCTGGACACAGCACTCCAGGTGTGGCCTCACCAGCGCTGAGTACAGGGGAAGAATCACTCCCCTGGTCCTGTTGACCACACTGTTCCTGATCCAGGTGATGCCTTAAGCCCCTAATGGTTTCCTTATTTTTCTACCTTATAAGTTTTATAGGTAATAGAAGTAGATTTTAGAAACAACCCTTTCTCCCTCTTCCCTGTAGCACCCCTTAGTTTATACATTCCTTAACCCTCTTACCCCATTCCATACTCCCCATATCAGCCCTATCCCCATATCCAGTAGATGTTTTGTCTCTTGTCAAGGTAAGCCTGTCTTGTTTGGGGAACGCTTGTATCTTGGCCTAAACCGCAGTACACAGTCAAAGAACTGGGTGACTCTGCTCTCTGTACCCCGACGATGATGAAGGATGATGAAGAGAGGGTCCCAAAATGCACCCCAGACCCAATTTCTAAGGGGTGGGCCAGGGGGTGGACCAGGCCAAAACTTATGGGGTGGACACACTTGGGATTGGCCAGATATTGTTATATATTTTAACATCTCAGGCACAGCCTGCGCGCGTCGTGTACCATCAGTTGCCTTGGCACGATTAAACCCTTTCCTTATCTCACCCTAATTAACGGCTCCTGGATTTTTTTCTTAGCACCAGCCGAGCAGGCAACACAGGTCAGGATGCCATTGGCCTTCTTGGCCACCTGGGCACACTGCTGGCTCATGTTCAGCTTCCTGTCAATATTCTCTACTTTAAATAAACAGCTGTGGGCAAGCATTATTAAGAATCATAGAAATGTTTAGGTCGGAAAAGACGTCTAAGATCAAGTCCTACCGTTAACCCAGCATTGCCAAGTCCACAACTAAACCATGTCCCTAAGCACCACAT
>NW_020926763.1:0-333 GCF_003984885.1 Neopelma chrysocephalum
ACTAATGAATTAGATACGTTTTTTAAATTATGAAAAACTCAGGATGTTGATTTTAAACTATAGGCAGTGTGTTCAGATCAGCCAAAGGACATACCCAGTCACCCTTTCCAATGAGCCAATATTACAGCTGGGATCAGCTAAAGCATTTTTACTGGGAACTGCTGCAAAGTGCCAATACAGAGCTCTTGAATCTGAAGAGTTTCTTTCCCTATTCTTGCTACGTCCTTTATCCCTCTGTTTAAAAGTAAAGCATCTACATTTTTGAGTGTCCATTTTATTTTTTAAGGTTCACATTCACCTAACATCCAGGGCCAGGAAAGACAAAGTATGACT
>NW_020926764.1:0-377 GCF_003984885.1 Neopelma chrysocephalum
TCCCTGGGAATGGCTGTTCCCTGGGATGGAATCCCTGGAAGCACTTCCACCCCTCCCTGCTCCCTGGGAATGGCTGTTCCCTGGGATGGAATCCCTGAGAATGGAATCCCTGGGAATGGAATCCCTGGGATGGAATCCCTGGGCAGCACTTCCATCCCTCGCTGTTCCCTGGGAATGGCTGTTCCCTGGGATGGAATCCCTGGGCAGCACTTCCACCCCTTGCTGTTCCCTGGACTCGAGCAGAACTTGGGGTTTTGACCTATTTTGGCTCTTTTGAGGCTCACAGGCCTCGCCCAGCTCATGCTGCTCCACCTGCCAAGTCCATCCCCGGGGATATTCCAAGTGCTGGAATATCATCCCTCCAGCTGAGGCACTTC
>NW_020926765.1:0-683 GCF_003984885.1 Neopelma chrysocephalum
CCTGGGAATGGCTGCTCCCTGGGAATGGCTGCTCCCTGGGAATGGCTATTCCCTGGGATGGAATCCCTGGGATGGAATCCCTGGGCAGCACTTTCACCCCTCATTGCTCCCTGGGATTGGAATCGCTGGGAATGGAATCGCTGGGAATGGAATCGCTGGGAATGGAATCCCTGGGCAGCACTTCCACCCTTCACTGCTGACTGGGAATGGCTGCTCCCTGGGAATGGCTGTTCCCTGGGATGAAATCCCTGGGATGGAATCCCTGGGCAGCACTTTCACCCCTCACTGTTCCCTGGGAATGGCTGTTCCCTGGGATGGAATCCCTGGAAGCACTTCCACCCCTTGCTGCTGGCTGGGAATGGCTGTTCCCTGGGATGGAATCCCTGGGAATGGAATCCCTGGGAATGGAATCCCTGGGATGGAATCCCTGGGCAGCACTTCCACCCTTCACTGCTGACTGGGAATGGCTGCTCCCTGGGAATGACTGCTCCCTGGGATGGAATCCCTGGGCAGCACTTCCATCCCTCGCTGTTCCCTGGACTCGAGCAGAACTTGGGGTTTTGACCTATTTTGGCTCTTTTGAGGCTCACAGGCCTCGCCCAGCTCATGCTGCTCCACCTGCCAAGTCCATCCCTTGGGATATTCCAAGTGCTGGAATATCATCCCTCCAGCTGAGGCACTTC
>NW_020926766.1:0-4110 GCF_003984885.1 Neopelma chrysocephalum
GGGGGACCCTAAAAACCGGGATGGAGGGAGGGAATTCCGGGAAAAAATGGGATATGGGATATGGGGGGGGTTTATTTGACTCAAAGCAAAGAATTCCCAAAAAAACTCAGGAATATTTTAATTCCAGGGGGTGTTAAAATCCCAGTTTATTCCCAAAAAAAGGGTTTAAATCCCAATTTATTCCCCAAAAAAATCCACTTTATTCCCAAAAAAAAGGGGTTAAAAATCCCAGTTTATTCCCAAAAAAAGGGTTAAAAAATCCCAATTTATTCCCAAAAAAATTCCAGTTTATTCCCAAAAAAAGGGGTTAAAAAATCCCAATTTATTCCCCAAAAATTCCAGTTTATTCCCAAAAAAAATGGTTTAAAATCCCAATTTATTCCCAAAAAATCCCAATTTATTCCCAAAAAAAAGGGGTTAAAATCCCAATTTATTCCCAAAAAATTCCAGTTTATTCCCAAAAAAAGGGGTTAAAAATCCCAGTTTATTCCCAAAAAAAAGGGTTAAAAATCCCAATTTATTCCCAAAAAATCCCAGTTTATTCCCAAAAAAAAGGGGTTAAAAAATCCCTAAAAAATCCCTAAAAAATCCCTAAGAAATCCCTGAAAAATCCCTAAAAAATCCCTAAAAAATTCCTTAAAAATCCCTAAAAAAATCCCTAAAAAAATCCCTAAAAAATCCCTTTAAAAATCCCTTAAAAATCCCTAAAAAATCCCTAAAAAAAATCCTTAAAAATTCCTATAAAATCCCTAAAAAATCCCTAAAAAAATCCCTTAAAAATCCCTAAAAAAATTCCTTAAAAAAATCCCTAAAAAAATCCTAAAAAATCTCTTAAAAATCCCTAAAAAATCCCTAAAAAATTCCTAAAAAATCCCTTAAAAATCTCTAAAAAAATCCTAAAAAAAATCCCTAAAAATCCCTAAAAAATTCCTAAAAAATTCCTAAAAAATCCTTTAAAAATCCCTAAAAAATCCCTAAAAATCCTTTAAAAATCCTAAAAAATCCCTAAAAAATCTCTTTAAAATCCCTAAAAAAATCCTAAAAAATCCCTAAAAAATTCCTAAAAAATCCCTGAAAAAATCCCTAAAAAAATCCCTAAAAAATCCCTAAAAATCGCCAAAAAATCCTTAAAAAATCTCTAAAAAATCCCTAAAAAATCTTTTAAAAATCCCTAAAAAATCCCTAAAAATTCTCTAAAAAATTCCTTAAAAACCCGAAAAAATCCCTAAAAAATCCTTAAAAAAATCCCTTAAAAATTCCTTAAAAATCCCTAAAAAATCCCTAAAAAATCCTTAAAAAATCCCTAAAAAATCCCTAAAAAATCTCTAAAAAATCCCTAAAAAATCCTAAAAAAAATCCCTTAAAATTCCCACCTTCTGACCCTCATATTCCCAAAATATTCCCGGATTTTTCCGAAGATTCCCGATGTCCGACGGCGACTCCGATTTCCTGCTCAAGCTCTTGGCCCTCGGAGATTCCGGAGTCGGGAAAACCACGTTCCTGTTCCGTTACACGGAGAATTCCTTCAATCCCAAATTTATCGCCACCGTCGGCATCGACTTCCGGGAAAAACGAGTGGTGAGAATTCCTGGGATTTTTTGGGAATTTTTGGGGATTTTTTGGGGATTTTTTGGGATTTTTTGGGGATTTTTTGGGGGATTTTTTGAGGATTTTTTAGGGATTTTTTGGGATTTTTTGGGGATTTTTGGGGATTTTTTGGGGATTTTTTGGGATTTTTTAGGGATTTTTTGGGAATTTTTTGGGGATTTTTGGGGAATTTTTTGGGGATTTTTTGGGATTTTTTGGGGACTTTTTGAGGATTTTTTGGGGAATTTTTGGGGATTTTTGGGTTTTTGGGGGGATTCTTTGGGGGATTTTTTGGGATTTTTGGGGTTTTTTGGGGGGATTTTTTGGGGATTTTTGGGGAATTTTTGGGGATTTTTTGGGGATTTTTGGGGAATTTTTGGTGGATTTTTTGGGAATTTTTTGGGAATTTTTGGGGATTTTTTAGTGGATTTTTTGGGGATATTTGGGGGGATTTTTGGTGGAATTTTGGGATTTTTTGGGGGATTTTTGGGAATTTTTTGAGGGTTTTTTGGGTGGTTTTGGGAAATTTTTCAGGGAATTTTTGGGTTTTTTTGGGGAATTCTGGAAGGATTTTTTGGGGATTTTTTGGGGAGTTTTTTGGGGATTTTGGGGAATTTTTGGTGGATATTTTGGGAATTTTGGGAGAATTTTTCCGCGAATTTTTGCCGTTATTTTTGGGGAATTTCAGGGCCTTTTTTGGGATATTTGGGGAGGTTTTTTTGGGAATTTCTGTCCTCAAATCCCGGGATTTCTTCTCTCCCTGGATTTTTCCGTAGGTTTATCCCAGGCCCGGATCCGACGGATCTCCGGGAAAAACCTTCAAGGTCCATCTGCAGCTCTGGGACACGGCCGGGCAGGAGAGGTAAAAATTCCCGGAATTCCGAGATCCCAAACCCTGGAATTCCCAGATTTCAACCCCTGGAATTCCTGGATCCAAACCCTGGAATTCTGGGATTTCAAACCCTGGAATTCCCAGATTCCAAACCCTGGAATTCCCACATTCCAAACCCTGGAATTCTGGGATTTCAAACCCTGGAATTCCCAGATCCCAACCCCTGGAATTCCTGGATCCAAACCCTGGAATTCCGGGATTCCAAACCCTGGAATTCCCAAATTCTAAACCTTGGAATTCCAAACCATTCCCAGATTTCAAACCCTGGAATTCCCAGATTCCAACCCATGGAATTCCGGGATTCCAAACCCTGGAATTCCCAGATTTCAATCCATGGAATTCCCAGATCCCAAACCCTGGAATTCCCAGATTCCAAACCCTGGAATTCCCAGATTTCAAACTCTGGAATTCCAAGATTTCAAACCCTGGAATTCCCAGTTTCCAAACCCTGGAATTCCCTGATTCCAAACCCTGGAATTCCCGGATTTCAAACCCTGGAATTCCCAGATCCCAATCCATGGAATTCTGGGATCCCACCCCCCAAAATTCCCAATAAACCCCCTAAAATTCCCCCCAAATCCCTTTTTTCCCAAATCCCTGAAATCCCTGGGATTTTCCAGCTTCCGGGATGGGTCGAAATTCCCGATTTTCCCGGTTTTTCCAACAGATTCCGGAGCCTGACGAGGGCGTTTTTCCGGGATGCGATGGGATTCCTGCTCATCTTCGACCTCACCAACTTCCAGAGTTTCCTCAACGTCCGGGATTGGATGAGTAGGTTCGGGAATTCCGGGAATTCCGGAGGGAAAAGAGGGGAAAAAAGGGTCCTAAAGGGGAAATTCCTGAGGAAAAATGAGGGGGAAAAGGGAAAATTCCAAAGGGAATATTGGGAATAAATGGCTGAGAGGGAGAATTCCCGAAAAAAGATTGGGAATAAGTGATTTTAAAGGGAAAATTCCCGAGGAAAAGTTGGGAATAAATGATTTAGAGGGAAAATTCCGAAGGGAAAAGAAGGGTCTGAAAGGGAAAATTCCCGAGGAAAAATAGGGAAAATTCCCAAGGAAAAATAGGAAAAAAAAGGGTCTGAAAGGGAAAATTCCCAAGGGAAAAATTGGGGAAAATTCCCAAGGAAAAATAGGGAAAATTCCCAAGGAAAAATTAGGGAAAAAAAAGGTTTTAATGGGAAAATTCCCGAGGAAAAATTGGGAAAATTCCCGAGGAAAAATAGGGAAAATTCCCAAGGAAAAACAGGGGAAATTCCCAAGGAAAAATAGGGGAAAAAAAGGTTTTAATGGGAAAATTCCCGAGGAAAAATTGGGGAAAATTCCCGAGGAAAAATAGGGAAAATTCCCAAGGAAAAATTAGGGAAAAAAAAGGTTTTAATGGGAAAATTCCCGAGGAAAAATTGGGAAAATTCCCGAGGAAAAATTGGGGGAAAAAAGGGATTGAAAGGGAAAATTCCAAAGGAATTTCTTTGGAATTTTGGCTCTAAGATTTTATTCCCAATTTTTCCTTTGGAATTTTCTCATTCAGACCCTTTTTTGGGGAATTTTGGCGGAATTTTTTGAGGAATTTTGGGGAATTTTTGGGGAATTTTTGGGAGATTTTTTGGGGATTTTTTGAGGGAATTTTTG
>NW_020926767.1:0-1130 GCF_003984885.1 Neopelma chrysocephalum
ATTTTTGGGAGATTTTTTGGGGATTTTTTGAGGGAATTTTTGGGGGAATTTTTGGGGAATTTTTGGGGAATATTTTGAGGGAATTTTGGGGCGTTTTTGAGAATTTTTTGTGGATTTTTTGGGGAGTTTTTTGGAGAATTTTGGGGGAGTTTTGGGGGATTTTTTGAGAATTTTTTTGGGAATTTTGGGGGGATTTTTGGGGAATTTTTTTGGGGATTTTTGGGGATATTTTTGCGGGAATTTTTGGGGATTTTTTGGGGAGTTTGGAGGAATTTTTTGGGGAATTTTGGGGGAATTTTTGGGGATTTTTTGTGGAATTTTTTGTGGAATTTTGGGGGAATTTTTCAGCTCTCAAAAATCCCAGAATCCCCTCAGAATTCCCAGATTTTCCCTATTTTCCAGGTCAGCTCCAGGCCAACGCCTACTGTGACCACCCGGACGTGGTTTTAATCGGGAATAAATCGGATTTATCCGACCAGCGGGAAGTGGACGGGAAACAGGCCCGGGAATTGGCGGAAAAATACGGGTGAGAATTCCCAAAATTCCCAAAAAAATTCCCCCAAAAATTCCCCAAAAAATCCCCAAAAAAATCCCCCAAAAATTCCCCCAAAAATTCCCCAAAAATTTCCCAAAAATTCCCTCAAAAAATCCCCAAAAATCCCCCAAAAATTTTCCAAAAATTCTCAAAAAATACCCCAAAAATTCCCTCAAAAAATTCCCCAAAAATTCCCAAAACTCCAAAAACAATCCCCCAAAAATTCTCAAAAAATTCTCAAAAATTTCCCAAAATTCCCTCAAAAAATCCCCAAAAATTCCCCAAAAAATCCCCAAAAATCCCCCAAAAATTCCAAAAAATTCAAAAAAAAATCACAAAAACTCCCCAAAAAATCCCCCAAAAAATTCCCAAAAATTCAAAAAAAAAATCCCCCAAAAATTCCCCAAAATTCCCCAAAAATTCCCCAAAACTCCCCAAAAATTCCCCCAAAAAATTCCCCAAAATTCCCCAAGAAATCCTGAAAAATTCCCCAAAAAATTTCCACAATTTTCCCTCAATTTTCCCTTAATTTTCCCTCAATTTTCCCCCAATTTTCCCTCAATTTTCCCACAATTTTCCCACAATTTTCCCTCAA
>NW_020926768.1:0-640 GCF_003984885.1 Neopelma chrysocephalum
CAATTTTCCCGTCATTTTCCCACCATTTTCCCGCCCTTTCCCACCTTTTTTCCCTCCATTTTCTCCCCCTTTCCCCCCTTTTTTCCCACCATTTTCCCACCATTTTCCCACCTTTTTTCCCTCCATTTTCTCCCCCTTTCCCCCCCTTTTCCCCCTTTTTTCCCCCCATTTTCCCCCTTTTTTTCCCACCATTTTTCCACCATTAATCCCCTAATTCCCTCTTTTTTTTCCCTTCCCAGCTGGAAACCCTCCGGATGTCCCAATATTTCCACGGAACATCCGACCACATCCTGGCCCAGCTTTTCTTCAAAAAACAGGAAGAATTCCGGAAATTCCCCAAACCCACCCGATGAATCAGCACCACCGGAGTTTTCCCGGAAATCTCAGCGGGAAAAAGAAGGAATTTGGGGTCGGGGGGAGGGAGAAAAAGGGTTATTTTTGTACTTGTATCCCGGGTTATTTATGGAATCGTGAGGATTTGATATTAAACTGTTGGAATTGTATCGTGGGGCCTGTGAGGCCTTTGTGGGGCCTGTGGGGCCTGTGAGGCCTTTGTGGGGTCTGTGGAGCCTTTGTGGGGCCTTTGTGGGATTTCTGAGGCCTCTGGGGCTTTTGGGGCCTTTGAGGCCTTTGTGGGGTC
>NW_020926769.1:0-542 GCF_003984885.1 Neopelma chrysocephalum
GGGGTCTGTGAGGCCTTTATGGGGTCTGTGAGGCCTTTATGGGGTCTATGGGGCCTGTGGGGCCTTTGAGGCCTTTGAGGCCTGTGAGGCCTGTGGGGCCTGTGAGGCCTCTGAGGCCTGTGGGTTTTTTTCCGGCTTTCCCGGTGAATTTAATCCCACCGGGAACGGTTTGGAATCCAGGAATTCCATGGTTTGGAAGATCCCAAAATATCCCCTTCCCGCTCGGGAACAAAACTCCTTTTCCGGGTTTTTTTCCGGGCCCTCGGAGCCGACGCCGGAAAAGGGCAAATCCTGAATAATTCAGGAGCTGCCGGAGCCTCGGGAAAGGTCAGGAATTCCCCCCTGGAGCTGCTCATTCCCGACTTTTTTCGCCTCGGGAAAAGATCGGGAGCAAAATCGGGGATGTGACGGAATTCCGGCCGGAATTTTTGGGAATTTTGGGGCTCCCCGATGGATCCCGGGAGGCGCCGGAAGCTTCTGGAATCTGGCAGGTGAGGGGGACCCTAAAAACCGGGATGGAGGGAGGGAATTCCGGGAAAAAA
>NW_020926770.1:0-231 GCF_003984885.1 Neopelma chrysocephalum
TCAATTTTCCCACAATTTTCCCACAATTTTCCCTCAATTTTCCCCCATTTTTCCCTCAATTTTCCCTCAATTTTCCCTCAATTTTCCCTCAAATTTTCCTCAATTTTCCCACAATTTTCCCTCAATTTTCTCTCAAATTTCCCTCAATTTTCCCTCAATTTTCCCTCAATTTTCCCTCAATTTTCCCTCAATTTTCCCTCATTTTTTCCCCAATTTTCCCTCAATTTTCCC
>NW_020926770.1:331-838 GCF_003984885.1 Neopelma chrysocephalum
TCAATTTTCCCTCAATTTTCTCTCAATTTTCCCACAATTTTCCCACAATTTTTCCCCAATTTTCCCTCAATTTTCCCTCATTTTTCCCTCAATTTTCCCTCAATTTTCCCTCAATTTTCCCTGAATTTTTCCCCAATTTTCCCTCAATTTTCCCTCAATTTTCCCTCATTTTTTCCCCAATTTTCCCTCAATTTTCCCTCAATTTTCCCCCAATTTTCCCTCAATTTTCCCTCAATTTTCCCTCAATTTTCCCTCAATTTTCCCTCAATTTTCCCTCATTTTTTCCCCAATTTTCCCTCAATTTTCCCTCAATTTTCCCCCAATTTTCCCTCAAATTTTCCTCAATTTTCCCTCAATTTTCCCACAATTTTCCCACAATTTTCCCACAATTTTCCCCCAATTTTCCCTCAATTTTCCCTCAATTTTCCCACAATTTTCCCTCAATTTTTCCTCAATTTTTCCTCAATTTTCCCACAATTTTCCCTCAATTTTCCCTCAAATTTCCCT
>NW_020926771.1:0-339 GCF_003984885.1 Neopelma chrysocephalum
TTTTTGGGATTTATGAGGCCTTTGTGGGGTCTGTGAGGCCTCTGGGGTTTTTGGGGCCTTTGGGGTGTTTATGGGGCCTTTGAGGCCTGTGAGGCCTTTGTGGGGCCTTTGTGGAGCCTTTGTGGGGCCTTTGTGGAGCCTTTGTGGGGCCTTTGAGGCCTGCGAGGCCTTTGTGGGGTCTGTGGGGCCTTTGTGGGGCCTTTATGGGGTCTGTGAGGCCTCTGGGAGTTTTGGGGCCTTCAAGGCCTGTGGGACCTTTGGGGCCTTTGTGGGGTCTGTGAGGCCTTTGGGGGTTTTGGGGCCTATGAGGCCTTTTTGGGATTTATGAGGCCTTTGTGG
>NW_020926772.1:0-547 GCF_003984885.1 Neopelma chrysocephalum
TCGGGATATATTTTCCAGCACGAAAACACCTTAACCTTGGGAATCCTGCGGATTTTCGGGAATGGCCTCGGACAACCCCATTTCCACTTTAATGCCCACGAGATGGGATTTGTCATCAGTGGATGTGGAGAGGTAAAAATGGGAATTCCAGGGAAAAATCCTTGGGAATGGGGTAAATTATCCCTGGGAATGGGTAAAAGATTCCTTAAAAATCCTTTAAAAAATCCCTTGAAAATTCCTTTAAAAATCCCTTAAAATTTTCTTAAAAATTCATTAAAAATCCCTGAAAAATCCTTTAAAAATTCCTTTAAAAATCCTTTAAATATTCCTTGAAAATCCCTTAAAAATCCCATAAAAAATCCTTTAAAAATCCCTGAAAAATCCTTTAAAAATTCCTTTAAAAATTCTTAAAAAATCCCTGAAAAGCACCTTAAAAATTCCTTAAAAATCCTTTAAATATTCCTTAGAAGTTCCTTAAAAAATCCCTTAAAAATTCCTTTAAAAATCCTTTAAAAATCCCTTAAAAATTCCTTTAAAAATCCTTAAA
>NW_020926773.1:0-543 GCF_003984885.1 Neopelma chrysocephalum
ATGGGGTCTGTGAGGCCTTTATGGGGTCTATGGGGCCTATGAGGCCTATGGGGCCTATGGGGCCTGTGAGGCCTTTGAGGCCTGTGAGGCCTGTGGGGCCTGTGAGGCCTCTGAAGCCTGTGGGTTTTTTTCCAGCTTTCCCGGTGAATTTACTCCCTCCAGGAATGGTTTGGAATCCAGGAATTCCATGGTTTGGAATATCCCAAAATATCCCCTTCCCGCTCGGGAACAAAACTCCTTTTCCGGGTTTTTTTCCTTCCCCTCGGAGCCGACGCCGGAAAAGGGCAAATCCTGAATAATTCAGGAGCTGCCGGAGCCGCGGGAAAGGTCAGGAATTCCCCCCTGGAGCTGCTCATTCCCGACTTTTTTCGCCTCGGGAAAAGATCGGGAGCAAAATCGGGGATGTGACGGAATTCCAGCCGGAATTTTTGGGAATTTGGGACTCCCCGATGGATCCCGGGAGGCACCGGAAGCTTCTGGAATCTGGCAGGTGAGGGGGGGACCCTAAAAACCGGGATGGAGGGAGGGAATTCCGGGAAAAAA
>NW_020926774.1:0-2284 GCF_003984885.1 Neopelma chrysocephalum
TCGGGATATATTTTCCAGCACGAAAACACCTTAACCTTGGGAATCCTCCGGATTTTCGGGAATGGCCTCGGACAACCCCATTTCCACTTCAATGCCCACGAGATGGGATTTGTCATCAGTGGATGTGGAGAGGTAAAAATGGGAATTCCAGGGAAAAATCCTTGGGAATGGGGTAAATTATCCCTGGGAATGGGTAAAAGATTCCTTAAAAATCCTTAAAAAATCCCTTGAAAATTCCTTTAAAAATCCCTTAAAATTTTCTTTAAAATTCATTAAAAATCCCGTAAAAATTCCTTTAAAATCCCTTAAAAATTCCTTTAAAAATCCTTTAAATATTCCTTGAAAATCCCTTAAAAATCCCATAAAAAATCCTTTAAAAATTCCTTTAAAAATTCCTTTAAAAATCCTAAAAAATCCTTAAAAATTCCTTAAAAATCCCTTTAAAAATTCCTTTAAAAATCCCTTAAAAAAATCCTTTAAAAATCCTAAAAAAAATCCCTTAAATATCCTTGAAAATCCTTTAAAAAATTCCCTAAAAAATCCCTTAAAAATCCATTAAAAAATCCTTTAAAAATTCCTTTAAAAATCCCTTAAAAATTCTTTTAAAAATCCTTTAAAAATTCCTTAAAAATCAGTAAAAAAATTCCTAAAAAATCCGTAAAAAACTTCCTAAAAAAACCCCAAAAAAATTCCTTAAAAATCCTTTAAGAATCCTCTTAAAAATCCCTTAAAAAATCCTTAAAAAATCCCTTAAGAATTCCTTTAAAAATTCCTTAAAAATTCCTTAAAAATCCCTTAAAAGTCCCTTAAAAATCCCTAAAAAATCCTTTAAAAGTCCATTAAAATTCCTTAAAAATTCCTTAAAAATCCCTGAAAAATCCCTTAAAAATTCCCTAAAAATCCCTTAAAAATTCCCTAAAAAAATCCCTAAAAAAATCCCTTAAAAGTCCCTTAAAAATTCCTTAAAAATCCCTTAAAAATCCCTAAAAATCCCTTAAAAATCCCTAAAAAATCCCTTAAAAATCTCCCTTAAAAAATCCCTTAAAAATCCTTAAAAAATCCTTAAAAATCCCTAAAAAATCCTTAAAAATCCCTTAAAAAATCCCTAAAAAATCCCCTAAAAATCCCTTAAAAATCCTTAAAAAATCCTTTAAAAATCCCTTAAAAATCCCTAAAAAATCCCTTAAAAATTCCCTAAGGAATTTTCTCCATTCCCACCCTCAGGCCGGCGTCATTTTATCGGGAAGCGCTTCCACCTTTTCCATCGGAATCGGGGATCTCCTGTTTTTCCCGGTGGGAACCCAACATTTCCTCCGGAGCACCTGCCAGGAGGATCTCATCCTTCTCCTCGCCTACAGCACCGGGAATCAGGTGGGAATTCCAAGGATTATTCCCAACATTTTCATTCCCACCTTTTTTCCCATTTTTTTCCCTTTTTTTCCCATTTTTTTCCCATTTTTTTCCCATTTTTCCTTAATTTTTTTTCAATTTTTCCTCAATTTTCTCTCAATTTTCCCTCAATTTTCCCACAATTTTCCCTCAATTTTCCCACAATTTTCCCTCAATTTTCCCACAATTTTTCCTGAATTTTCCCACCTTTTTTCCCTTTTTTTCCCATTTTTTTCCCATTTTTTTCTCATTTTTCCTTAATTTTTCTTCAATTTTCCCTCAATTTTCTCTCAATTTTCCCTCAATTTTCCCACAATTTTCCCTCAATTTTCCCACAATTTTTCTTGAATTTTCCCACCTTTTTTCCTAAATTTTTCCCATTTTTTTCCTATTTTTTCCCATTTTTCCTTAATTTTTTTTCAATTTTTCCTCAATTTTCTCTCAATTTTCCTTCAATTTTTTCTTAATTTTCCCTCAATTTTTCCTCAATTTTTCCTCAACTTTTCCTCAATTTTCCCATTTTTTCCCTTTTTTTTCTCTTTTTTCCTTAATTTTTCCTCAATTTTTCTTCAATTTTCTCTCAATTTTTCCTCAATTTTCCCTCAATTTTCCCACAATTTTCCCTCCCTTTTCCCACCATTTTCCCCCCTTTTTTCCCATTTTTTCCCCTCCTTTTTCCCACTTTTTTTCCCTCAATTTTCCCACCATTTTCCCACCATTTTCCCTCCATTTTCCCACCCTTTTCCCACCATTTTCCCAGCTCTTTTCCCATTTTTCTTCTCTTTTTTCCCTCCTTTTTCCCACCTATTTTCCCACAATTTTCCCTTAATTTTCCCACAACTTTCCCTCAATTTTCCCGTCATTTTCCCACCATTTTCCCGCCCTTTCCCACCTT
>NW_020926775.1:0-1342 GCF_003984885.1 Neopelma chrysocephalum
CCCTTAAAAATTCCTTTAAAAATCCTTAAAAAATCCCTAAAAAATCCCTTAAAAATCCCTTAAAAATCCCATAAAAAATCCTTTAAAAATCCCTTAAATATCCTTTAAAAATCCCTAAAAATCCCTTAAAAATCCCTAAAAAATCCCTTAAAAATCTCCCTTAAAAAATCCCTTAAAAATCCTTAAAAAATCCTTAAAAATCCTTAAAAAATCCCAAAAAAATTCCTTAAAAAATCCCTAAAAAATCCCTAAAAAATCCCTAAAAAATCCTTTAAAAATCCCTTAAAAATCCCTTAAAAAATCCCTTAAAAAATCCCTAAAAAATCCCTTAAAAATTCCTTAAGGAATTTTCTCCATTCCCACCCTCAGGCCGGCGTCATTTTATCGGGAAGCGCTTCCACCTTTTCCATCGGAATCGGGGATCTCCTGTTTTTCCCGGTGGGAACCCAACATTTCCTCCGGAGCACCTGCCAGGAGGATCTCGTCCTTCTCCTGGCCTACAGCACCGGGAATCAGGTGGGAATTCCAAGGATTATTCCCAACATTTTCATTCCCACCTTTTTTCCCATTTTTTCCCCATTTTTTCCCATTTTTTTCCCATTTTTCCTTAGTTTTTCTTCAATTTTCCCTCAATTTTCCCTCAATTTTCCCCCAATTTTCAAAAATTTTTCCTGAATTTTCCCACCTTTTTTCCCATCTTTTTTCCCATTTTTTCCCATTTTTTTCCCATTTTTTTCTCATTTTTCCTTAATTTTCTTCAATTTTCCCTCAATTTTCCCACAATTTTCCCTCAATTTTCCCACAATTTTTCCTGAATTTTCCCACCTTTTTTCCTAAATTTTTCCCATTTTTTTCCCATTTTTTCCCATTTTTCCTTAATTTTTTTCAATTTTTCCTCAATTTTCTCTCAATTTTCCTTCAATTTTTTCTTAATTTTCCCTCAATTTTTCCTCAATTTTTCCTCAACTTTTCCTCAATTTTCCCATTTTTTCCCTTTTTTTTCTCTTTTTTCCTTAATTTTTCCTCAATTTTTCTTCAATTTTCTCTCAATTTTTCCTCAATTTTTCCTTAATTTTTCTTCAATTTTCCCTCAGTTTTCCCATAATTTTCCCACAATTTTTCCTGAATTTCCCCACCTTTTTTCCCATTTTTTCCCATTTTCTCCCATTTTTTTCCCATTTTTTCCCCGTTTTTTTCCCATTTTTTTTCCTTTTTTTCCAATTTTTCCTCAATTTTTCCTCAATTTTCTCATTTTTTTTCCTCAATTTTCCCTCAATTTTCCCCCAATTTTCCCTCAATTTTCCCTCAATTTTCCCACAATTTTCCCACAATTTTCCCTCAA
>NW_020926776.1:0-2119 GCF_003984885.1 Neopelma chrysocephalum
TGGGGATCATAGGCATCTTCTGATCATTAATCATCATTCTGCCTGACTGGTGAGCACAAGAACAGGACACATATTTTCAGTGCCAGAGATTTCTGTGACATAGTCAAAAGTAACATAACCTTGCTCCTCCTTGCATAGCCAAGGCTGACACAGTCCTTTAGGCTTTGGCGCCACACTGAAGACTGACGTCATTTTATCATCTGCTGGGAATTTAAGCAAGGCCACAGCTGGATCAACTTGAAGAAAAAAAGAAGCCCAACCACAAATCTTTGCCTGTAGCTTTGTGTTATTTTTAAATGTTAATTGCAAGTCATCCCTTTCTCAAGTTAGTAGATACTGAGCATGGAACTACAGCCAGGAACTTTGGGAATCTAATCCCCAATCAACTTCTGCGACTCCAGGCTTTTAGTAGATTATTCCAGAGGTGATGCTTTTGGTTTCTCTGTGTTTCCAGGCTGTTTTCATCACTTCTGGGAGCAGAATCTCACTGTTGTTCCAGGGGCTCATTAGGCTCAGTCAGGTGATTTTAGGATTTCATAGATGCAAAACATGAAGTTTTACTGATGATTTTCAGAGAAAAATGTTAGATCGTATTGTACCTCCTGGATGAATGTACTACGAAGAGTGAGTTTATCCCATAGCATAAATTCATTCCATTTACCCATAAAGGCCTTTTTAAAAAAAAAACGAATAAAAGCTTACATGAATTTCTGTTTTCCACTATGTCTGCTAATTTAGGCATACATTTTTGCATGGCAGGTGAGATGGCAATCTAAACAGTCTGTTCCCAGCCTTCCTGCAGAGCTAACAAAGACATTCTCTGCCCAGTGATCTAGAAGGAGTCTGACTTCTGGGGTATGCTTAATCTTGGGGGTTTTTTAAATTCCATTTTATGTGTCTTCTGATCACCAGGGAAGATTTATTTTCTATAATGCAAAAAAATAATCTGAATTGTTGAGTTCTTCAAAGCCCCCTAGAGCCAACTGGTCACATTCTTAGGCGTTAAAGTGATACAATTAGAAGTTTTGTGCGTGGGAGATGTGTGTAAGTGTGAGTGTACGAGACATAAATGGTTGATCTAAAGTTCCGCACAAAATTTCTAATTGTATCACTTTAACGCCTAAGAATGTGACCAGTTGGCTCTAGGGGGCTTTGAAGAACTCAACAATTCAGATTATTTTTTTGCATTATAGAAAATAAATCTTCCCTGGTGATCAGAAGACACATAAAATGGAATTTAAAAAACCCCCAAGATTAAGCATACCCCAGAAGTCAGACTCCTTCTAGATCACTGGGCAGAGAATGTCTTTGTTAGCTCTGCAGGAAGGCTGGGAACAGACTGTTTAGATTGCCATCTCACCTGCCATGCAAAAATGTATGCCTAAATTAGCAGACATAGTGGAAAACAGAAATTCATGTAAGCTTTTATTCGTTTTTTTTTTAAAAAGGCCTTTATGGGTAAATGGAATGAATTTATGCTATGGGATAAACTCACTCTTCGTAGTACATTCATCCAGGAGGTACAATACGATCTAACATTTTTCTCTGAAAATCATCAGTAAAACTTCATGTTTTGCATCTATGAAATCCTAAAATCACCTGACTGAGCCTAATGAGCCCCTGGAACAACAGTGAGATTCTGCTCCCAGAAGTGATGAAAACAGCCTGGAAACACAGAGAAACCAAAAGCATCACCTCTGGAATAATCTACTAAAAGCCTGGAGTCGCAGAAGTTGATTGGGGATTAGATTCCCAAAGTTCCTGGCTGTAGTTCCATGCTCAGTATCTACTAACTTGAGAAAGGGATGACTTGCAATTAACATTTAAAAATAACACAAAGCTACAGGCAAAGATTTGTGGTTGGGCTTCTTTTTTTCTTCAAGTTGATCCAGCTGTGGCCTTGCTTAAATTCCCAGCAGATGATAAAATGACGTCAGTCTTCAGTGTGGCGCCAAAGCCTAAAGGACTGTGTCAGCCTTGGCTATGCAAGGAGGAGCAAGGTTATGTTACTTTTGACTATGTCACAGAAATCTCTGGCACTGAAAATATGTGTCCTGTTCTTGTGCTCACCAGTCAGGCAGAATGATGATTAATGATCAGAAGATGCCTATGATCCCCA
>NW_020926777.1:0-823 GCF_003984885.1 Neopelma chrysocephalum
GCTGCAAGGGAGTTTGGCTTTTGGTATCTCTCCTGCCTCTTCTGAAGGGTTTCCTCTCCATGGATAAATCCATCCACCCGTGTTCAGGCTGTGCTATCGTGTTCTCTGACGCTGGAGGAGGCAGGTGAATGTTTCTGACAGCTCCTGTGTGCTTTTGTCCTGGGACACACCAAATGCTCGGCAAGGGAGGGAAGGAGTGGCAGGATGCTGGGCAGGTGGTGGAGGCTCTTGCTGTTGGACTGTGTTGTGCAGGGCAGGTGGTGTCTCAGCAAAGCTCAGGGCTTTGCCTGTGTGGGGTCCCAGGACAAAAGCACACAGGAGCTGTCAGAAACATTCACCTGCCTCCTCCAGCGTCAGAGAACACGATAGCACAGCCTGAACACGGGTGGATGGATTTATCCATGGAGAGGAAACCCTTCAGAAGAGGCAGGAGAGATACCAAAAGCCAAACTCCCTTGCAGCCCTGCCCTTTGGACTTTAGCATGTCACCGTCTTTCTCAGCCCAGCCCTCATAACCTCCCATCCACTCACACTGATCTGCAACACTGACAAGCAGGAGAGAGAGAGAGGCAGAGACAGACCCTCCTTTTCCATCTTGGAGCAGGAGTCAGGTGAGTGAGAGGCTGGGGAACAATAGAACAGATGGGAAAGGGCAGAGCTGCAAGGGAGTTTGGCTTTTGGTATCTCTCCTGCCTCTTCTGAAGGGTTTCCTCTCCATGGATAAATCCATCCACCCGTGTTCAGGCTGTGCTATCGTGTTCTCTGACGCTGGAGGAGGCAGGTGAATGTTTCTGACAGCTCCTGTGTGCTTTTGTCCTGGGAC
>NW_020926778.1:0-465 GCF_003984885.1 Neopelma chrysocephalum
GCAGGGATGGGGCTGTGGAAACCAGTCTGGGTTTAAGAAAAAAAAAAAAGATGGTGGGGAACCACAATGGTTTTTCCAGCTGAGATTTAACCAGTCTGTTAAACTGGAGTGTGACATTTTTACTAAAATATTAATCGATTCTGTTCTGCCTTGATTAAGCTAATTTTCTCCCCATATATATTTAATGCTGAAGCCACCGAAGGGGCTCAAGGCTTTGTTGTGTTGGGTTTGCTCCTGTCCTCATGGGGAGTAGGAGGGATTTGTGGACATCCAGCAGGGAAAAGCTCATCCCACCACCCCAAAGTGCCACAGGGCTGAACCCCCCAAATCCCCTTCACCCCACACCGTGGCAGCTCCACATTCACCATAACACAACAATATTTCCATTTATTCCTGCAGTGCCTGCATCCCCCCACCAGCATCCTCAGCCCCCCACTCGGCACAATAAAAACAACATTATCCCCC
>NW_020926779.1:0-301 GCF_003984885.1 Neopelma chrysocephalum
GCAGGGATGGGGCTGTGGAAACCAGTCTGGGTTTAAGAAAAAAAAAAGAGATGGTGGGGAACCACAGTGGTTTTTCCAGCTGAGATTTAACCAGTCTGTTAAACTGGAGTGTGACATTTTTACTAAAATATTAATCGATTCTGTTCTGCCTTGATTAAGCTAATTTTCTCTCCATATATATTTAATGCTGAAGCCACCGAAGGGGCTCAAGGCTTTGTTGTGTTGGGTTTGCTCCTGTCCTCATGGGGGGTGGGAGGGATTTGTGGACAGCCAGCATGGACAGGGGGCCCAGCAGGGAAAA
>NW_020926780.1:0-465 GCF_003984885.1 Neopelma chrysocephalum
GCAGGGATGGGGCTGTGGAAACCAGTCTGGGTTTAAGAAAAAAAAAAAAGATGGTGGGGAACCACAATGGTTTTTCCAGCTGAGATTTAACCAGTCTGTTAAACTGGAGTGTGACATTTTTACTAAAATATTAATCGATTCTGTTCTGCCTTGATTAAGCTAATTTTCTCCCCATATATATTTAATGCTGAAGCCACCGAAGGGGCTCAAGGCTTTGTTGTGTTGGGTTTGCTCCTGTCCTCATGGGGAGTAGGAGGGATTTGTGGACATCCAGCAGGGAAAAGCTCATCCCACCACCCCAAAGTGCCACAGGGCTGAACCCCCCAAATCCCCTTCACCCCACACCGTGGCAGCTCCACATTCACCATAACACAACAATATTTCCATTTATTCCTGCAGTGCCTGCATCCCCCCACCAGCATCCTCAGCCCCCCACTCGGCACAATAAAAACAACATTATCCCCC
>NW_020926781.1:0-873 GCF_003984885.1 Neopelma chrysocephalum
GGTTTATGGGGCAAAGGGCTCAGGGTCTGTGGGGCCACAGATTTGGGGTCTGTGGGGTCAGGGATTTGGGATCTGAGGGGCCAGGGATTTGGGATCTGTGGGGTCATGGATTTGGGATCTGTGGGGCCACGGATTTAGGATTTGTAGGGCCATGGATTTGGGATCTGTGGGGCCACGGATTTGGGATTTGTAGGGCCATGGATTTGGGATCTGTGGGGACACAGATTTGGGATTTGTAGGGTCACAGATTCGGGATTTGTGGGGTTAGGGATTTGGGATTTGTGGGGTCAGGGATTTGGGATCTGTGGGGCAAGGGATTTGGGATTTGTGGGGCCACGGATTTGGGATTTATGGGGCCTGGGGTGTGGGGTCTATTCTGCTGAGGTTTAGGGGTCTGTGGGTCATGGATTTGGGATTTATGGGGCCAGGGATTTGGGATCTGTGGGGCCAGGGATTTGGGATTTATGGTGCCTGGGGTGTGGGGTCTGTTCTGCTGAGGTTTAGGGCTCTGTGGGGTGTTTCCTTTGGTTTTAGCACCTTTTCTTTCCCTGCCCTCCCCTTCCCACACCTCGTGGGTGGGGGGAATATTTTCGCCATCACCCCCGTGATGAGTTCATCAGTTCTGAGGAGCTGCTGCTTTGGGGGTTCGGGGGGTTTTTCCCACCCTCTTTGGGGTTTTTTTGCCCCCTGTTTGGGGTTTTTTTGCCCCCTGTGTGAGTAACAGAAGAGCCCCCAAACCTCCTTCCCCCGGAGCCCCCACGTTCCAAGACGGGGGGAAAAAACAAAGCGTGGGCTGGGCACGAGGGGCTGAGTGTCCCGGCGGAGAAATTCCAGGGATTTTGGGGTGAAATCCTGCTTTATTGGCTCGGCTGT
>NW_020926782.1:0-686 GCF_003984885.1 Neopelma chrysocephalum
GGTTTATGGGGCAAAGGGCTCAGGGTCTGTGGGGCCACAGATTTGGGATCTGTGGGGACACAGATTTGGGATCTGTGGGGTCAGGGATTTGGGATCTGTGGGGCCAGGGATTTGGGATTTGTAGGGCCATGGATTTGGGATCTGTGGGGACACAGATTTGGGATTTGTAGGGTCACAGATTTGGGATTTGTGGGGCCAGGGATTTGGGATCTGTGGGGTGATGTGTTTGGGATCTGTGGGGTCAGGGATTTGGGATTTATGGGGCCAGGGATTTGGGATTTATGGGGCCTGGGGAGTGGGGTCTATTCTGCTGAGGTTTAGGGCTCTGTGGGGTGTTTCCTTTGGCTTTAGCACCTTTTCTTTCCCCCACACCTCGTGGGTGGGGGGAATATTTTCACCATCCCCACCATCACCCCCACGATGAGTTCATCAGTTCTGAGGAGCTGCTGCTTTGGGGGGCTCGGGGGGTTTTTCCCACCCTGTTTGGGGGGTTTTTTGTCCCCTGTTTGGCTTTTTTTTTTTGTCCCCTCTGTGAGTAACAGAAGAGCCCCCAAACCTCCTTCCCCCGGAGCCCCCACGTTCCAAGACGGGGGGAAAAACGATGCATGGGCTGGGCACGGGGGGCTGAGTGTCCCTGCAGAGGAATTCCAGGGATTTTGGGGTGAAATCCTGCTTTATTGGCTCGG
>NW_020926783.1:0-873 GCF_003984885.1 Neopelma chrysocephalum
GGTTTATGGGGCAAAGGGCTCAGGGTCTGTGGGGCCACAGATTTGGGGTCTGTGGGGTCAGGGATTTGGGATCTGAGGGGCCAGGGATTTGGGATCTGTGGGGTCATGGATTTGGGATCTGTGGGGCCACGGATTTAGGATTTGTAGGGCCATGGATTTGGGATCTGTGGGGCCACGGATTTGGGATTTGTAGGGCCATGGATTTGGGATCTGTGGGGACACAGATTTGGGATTTGTAGGGTCACAGATTCGGGATTTGTGGGGTTAGGGATTTGGGATTTGTGGGGTCAGGGATTTGGGATCTGTGGGGCAAGGGATTTGGGATTTGTGGGGCCACGGATTTGGGATTTATGGGGCCTGGGGTGTGGGGTCTATTCTGCTGAGGTTTAGGGGTCTGTGGGTCATGGATTTGGGATTTATGGGGCCAGGGATTTGGGATCTGTGGGGCCAGGGATTTGGGATTTATGGTGCCTGGGGTGTGGGGTCTGTTCTGCTGAGGTTTAGGGCTCTGTGGGGTGTTTCCTTTGGTTTTAGCACCTTTTCTTTCCCTGCCCTCCCCTTCCCACACCTCGTGGGTGGGGGGAATATTTTCGCCATCACCCCCGTGATGAGTTCATCAGTTCTGAGGAGCTGCTGCTTTGGGGGTTCGGGGGGTTTTTCCCACCCTCTTTGGGGTTTTTTTGCCCCCTGTTTGGGGTTTTTTTGCCCCCTGTGTGAGTAACAGAAGAGCCCCCAAACCTCCTTCCCCCGGAGCCCCCACGTTCCAAGACGGGGGGAAAAAACAAAGCGTGGGCTGGGCACGAGGGGCTGAGTGTCCCGGCGGAGAAATTCCAGGGATTTTGGGGTGAAATCCTGCTTTATTGGCTCGGCTGT
>NW_020926784.1:0-686 GCF_003984885.1 Neopelma chrysocephalum
GGTTTATGGGGCAAAGGGCTCAGGGTCTGTGGGGCCACAGATTTGGGATCTGTGGGGACACAGATTTGGGATCTGTGGGGTCAGGGATTTGGGATCTGTGGGGCCAGGGATTTGGGATTTGTAGGGCCATGGATTTGGGATCTGTGGGGACACAGATTTGGGATTTGTAGGGTCACAGATTTGGGATTTGTGGGGCCAGGGATTTGGGATCTGTGGGGTGATGTGTTTGGGATCTGTGGGGTCAGGGATTTGGGATTTATGGGGCCAGGGATTTGGGATTTATGGGGCCTGGGGAGTGGGGTCTATTCTGCTGAGGTTTAGGGCTCTGTGGGGTGTTTCCTTTGGCTTTAGCACCTTTTCTTTCCCCCACACCTCGTGGGTGGGGGGAATATTTTCACCATCCCCACCATCACCCCCACGATGAGTTCATCAGTTCTGAGGAGCTGCTGCTTTGGGGGGCTCGGGGGGTTTTTCCCACCCTGTTTGGGGGGTTTTTTGTCCCCTGTTTGGCTTTTTTTTTTTGTCCCCTCTGTGAGTAACAGAAGAGCCCCCAAACCTCCTTCCCCCGGAGCCCCCACGTTCCAAGACGGGGGGAAAAACGATGCATGGGCTGGGCACGGGGGGCTGAGTGTCCCTGCAGAGGAATTCCAGGGATTTTGGGGTGAAATCCTGCTTTATTGGCTCGG
>NW_020926785.1:0-489 GCF_003984885.1 Neopelma chrysocephalum
TGCCCACGGGAATTTTGGGAAGCTGGCTCTGGGTGGGTGCCAAGGGAATTTTAGGATGTCAGGTCCAGGTGGGTGCTCAGAGAATGTGGGACATCAACTCTGGGTGGGTTCTCAGGGAATTTGGCCACTGGTTGTGGGTGAGTGCACAGGGAACTTGGGATACTGGCTCTGGATGAGTGCTCAGGGAATTTTGGGATCTCAGGTCTAGGTGGGTGCTCAGGGAATTTGGGAAACTGGCTCTGGATGGGTTCTCAGAGAATTTTGGGAAGCTGGCTCTGGGTGAGTGCACAGGGAATTTTGGAAGGCTGGCTCTGGGTAGGTGCTCAGGGAATTTGGGAAACTGGCTCTGGATGAGTGCACAGGGAATTGGGGAGACCAGCTCCAGGTGGGTTCTCAGGGAATTCTGGGATGTCAGCTCAGGGGAGGCGCTCAGGGAACATCGTGGTGCTGAGAACTGGCAAACTCATCACTGTGCAGTGTGGGGAGGGC
>NW_020926786.1:0-481 GCF_003984885.1 Neopelma chrysocephalum
GAGGGCGGGATTGGGGTTCTATTCCCAGGGAATACCGGGATAAACCAACCTGGTCACTGCCATGTGCCAGCACTGTGGCAATGCCATCGCCCCTCGTGCCACATGGAATCTTGAGATGTCAGTTCCGGGTGGGTGCACAGGGAATTTTGGGATGTCAGGTCCAGGTGGGTGCTCAGGGAATTTGGGACACCATCTCTGGGTGGGTTCTCAGGGAATTTGGCCACGGCTCTGGATGAATGCTCAGGGAATCTTGGGTCACTGGCTCCAGGTGGGTGCTCAGGGAATTTTGGGATGTGAGCTCCAGAGGGGTGCTCGGGGAACTTGGGACACCAGTTCCAGGTGAGTGCACAGGGAATTTTGGGACGTCAGCTCCAGGCGAGCACTCGGGGAACATCGTGGTGCTGAGAACTGGCAAACTCATCCCTGTGCAGTGCGGGGAGGGCGGGATTGGGGTTCTATTCCCAGGGAATACCGGGATAAA
>NW_020926787.1:0-6591 GCF_003984885.1 Neopelma chrysocephalum
AGGGGTGTTGTAAATAAAGTTGTCTCCACCAGCTCAGGGCTCCTGCTGAACTATTCAGACAAATCTCCTCCCAGCGTAACCATGCTTTTAGGAGCATTCGGAACCTGTCATCATGGGATAAACTGCTCCACCTCTTCCAACCTGAGCCATGCAGCCAGCCAAACTGGGCTACAAACACCTTGTTACACGCTTCAGTGCCAGACCTGCTAGGTGAGGCTTGCAAGCCTGTGAGGTCAGAAAATGAAGTCTTACATCCTAATGGACTGAGCTCCCTCTCATTTGACTCCTCTTTATCCCTTGTGGAAGGAAATGGTGTGACTCCATCCAGCACTGGATTAGATAACCTCGAGGCTGGGCCTCATCTGATGGAGCCAGCCTTCTCTGCAATTGCAAGAGATAAGCTGCTTCAGCGTCACCTCCACCCGCCCCGCTGAACACTGATATTTGGCAGTTAAATTTGCAATGGTGATTTTCCCTTTCTCCTCTAAAAACTTTCTGTAAATTGTAGAATACTGCTTTAAATGTATTATGTCTATGCCAGAGTTCTGCCCTATAAGTCCCAATCACAGCAGCCTTTCTGCTTAGCAACAGAGCTCATGCCACCCTGGTTTTCTGCACTCTACAAAGCCTCTCCACTAACTAGAGAAACAAGTTCAAGGCCACCTCTGAGCACTCTGGACCACCACCTGGACACGGCTTCTTCTGACAGCACATTTCCACCAGAGCCTTGAAACAGCCCCCCCGCAGAGGGCACACAAAACGAGTCAGAGCCCGGCTGTGTACCTTCCCCCCCTGCAGATAAGAAAGCTGAACCTTGCCCCTTCCAGATCTACAGGGAGAAATCATCTCCAAAACGTTGATTACCTTCGTCCAACCCTTCTGGCTGCCCTTCTATCTCTCCCCCACCCACACTTACCTCCCAGGAATACACCAGGGTGCGTCTCTGCACACAAAATTCAGCTATACTCCAGTGCTGCAGGTGATGGGCTATGTGTAACTATAGAAAGTGATCCAGTTCTCTGAAGACTCCCACTTCAACCAAACAGTATTTCTTCACTTCTTGTGCCATTCATGTTACTAATGCTACTAATGCTACGAACTCTGGCTCCCTCTGCTCTCAGATTCACTTTGTCTCAGGCAAAAACCACAGAGTCCTTATGGACCCCTAAAATATCCTGCTGCCACTTCCTCACAGCCTCAGTATTTGCCCTTACAGATTTAAGCATCTTTGAAAACAGCGTCTTCATTGAGCTCCACACCAATGTTGGAAGGTCTCTCAGGAAGCAGACCTGCACTGCCACTGCTCTCTCAGACCAGGGATATCTGCTCTGAAAAAGGGCAGGACCCCAGAAAGCTGACCCAGAAACCAGCACGGGTCATAATGTTGCTACAACCCCACGGTTTCCAAAGGTTTCTGGCAGTTTGCTAATACACATTAAGAGTGCCTGACTTTTGTCCATTTTAAAACACATTGAATGTATCAAGCAAACAGTGTTCTGCGTGAAGGTGACCTATTCAAAGTCCTATAGGACAGGCAATTCTATCTGTAAGACTTCTGTTAAAGTCAGTCACACAGCCCTGACCCCACACTATGAGACGGTATCGGCTGGGACCTCCTCTTTTGGCAAGTGCGCCTTACAAAAATAAAAACAACGGCCCCCTCCACCCCACATCCATAAACATGATGGCTCTGTGACTCCAAATCCAGCGCTGCATTTGAATTTTAGTTTAAAAAAAATTAAATGAAACTTTTTTCCAATTAACCTTTAACATACATTCACACACTTGACTGTATAGTAACATAACAAAAGACAGCTCTTCAGCTGGCATAGATTAATTAGCTGCAATGATTGCTGGACCTGATTTACACCAGACACTGAGAATCCAGCCCAGAATTTAGTTCAGTGTCATGAAGAAAAGGCATGGGGTGAGTGGGATGAGGGGAGCAAAATCTTACAAAACCAGTAAGCTAACTCACTATTTCACGTCTCTCTGGTATGACATTTGTATAGAGCAGTTTAGATAAAGTTTAGAAGATCAGACATTTTCCTCAATTTTTCTGCAACCTTCTAATGTGACATATTAAAACAGGATATAAGAAATTTCATCTGATCAGGTCTCATGAACACCCTCCTCCTTTGCTAGACAGTGCTGCTTCTTCAAAAGTTCCGAGTGAGAAATTTAGCTATGTCGCCTAAAAGAAATGAAGGAAGTCTGGAAGAACCATGTGCATATTGCATGTTACCCATTACCAAAACTAGGATTTATTACATGGCAAGAGAAATCACCAGTTCCTTTTCCTTTTTCTTTCCCCCCCCCCAAAACATCAGGTTTTAAAACTGAACTGCCTAACGAACTCCTGCTAGATGCAGAATGAATGAAAAAGCATTTCAGTTTGTAAAGGATAAGACTTTGAGTAAGTGAGGGGTAACATGGGTTAAAATTCACCTTGCTTCTCACTCCTCATCTACGATGGGCTTTTGGAGAATGACGGACATCTGGAAATCGGTTTTACATAGAAAAACAGAAAACAGGGAAGAACTAGGAAGATGAATAAAGGCTCATCACAGACACAAAAGACCAGAGGAAAAAGAAGCTTGGATTTGGGTATTCTTGTCTGGCAAGGAGGCAGGCAGTAAGGCTAATGAAGCATTTGCGATATGGGACGTATGCCAGCGTAACAAAGAAGATGTGCATCAGCTCTGCAGATGTGCCAAAGCCCCCAGAGCAAAATAATGACATAATCACCATCAGTGTCACAGACCAGACTGTACACAAGGTGACATGGGAGAGAATAAATAAGGGTCTTTAGAGGCCTGTAGTACACACACGGGAAGAAACAGCCATTCCTCACAACTGCCACAAGAGAGTGGCGAGATGTTGGGTATAATGTGTGCAGCTAGCAAAAGAAATCTTGAATTGTGCAAGGCTAACACACTATAAATTGGTGCTTTTCTCGATCTCCAGTTGACGTTTCAATTCCCACTACCCCTTGTTGAATGCAAAATGAAATGGCAGTAGGAGTCAGAAGAGTTTGCCAAGTTTTGTTTTGTTTCTGTTGGTTTCTTTTCTTTTTCCCTTTTTTTTTGGGGTGGGGGGAAGGCAATGTTTTTTTGTTTTGTTTGAGAAGAGGAGGGGGCAATAAAGATGAGCAGGGGTAAATAATTGTAAAAGAAACAAAACAAAAAACACAAACCCCAACCCAAAACACAGCACAGTCCTCACCCCCCCACCCCACCCCCACCAAAAAAAGAAAACAAAATCAAACCCCATCCTCATTTGTTTCTAGCTTTGCTTTGGGGGAATCCTAAGATTGTTCCAGCTGAATGGTATTGGGTTTCTGTTCCTGTGTGCGTATGTGCATGTAGTGATGATGTGCTGTGTTTTGGGTTGGGGTTTGTGTTTTTTGTTTTGTTTCTTTTACAATTATTTACCCCTGCTCATCTTTATTGCCCCCTCCTCTTCTCAAACAAAACAAAAAAACATTGCCTTCCCCCCACCCCAAAAAAAAAGGGAAAAAGAAAAGAAACCAACAGAAACAAAACAAAACTTGGCAAACTCTTCTGACTCCTACTGCCATTTCATTTTGCATTCAACAAGGGGTAGTGGGAATTGAAACGTCAACTGGAGATCGAGAAAAGCACCAATTTATAGTGTGTTAGCCTTGCACAATTCAAGATTTCTTTTGCTAGCTGCACACATTATACCCAACATCTCGCCACTCTCTTGTGGCAGTTGTGAGGAATGGCTGTTTCTTCCCGTGTGTGTACTACAGGCCTCTAAAGACCCTTATTTATTCTCTCCCATGTCACCTTGTGTACAGTCTGGTCTGTGACACTGATGGTGATTATGTCATTATTTTGCTCTGGGGGCTTTGGCACATCTGCAGAGCTGATGCACATCTTCTTTGTTACGCTGGCATACGTCCCATATCGCAAATGCTTCATTAGCCTTACTGCCTGCCTCCTTGCCAGACAAGAATACCCAAATCCAAGCTTCTTTTTCCTCTGGTCTTTTGTGTCTGTGATGAGCCTTTATTCATCTTCCTAGTTCTTCCCTGTTTTCTGTTTTTCTATGTAAAACCGATTTCCAGATGTCCGTCATTCTCCAAAAGCCCATCGTAGATGAGGAGTGAGAAGCAAGGTGAATTTTAACCCATGTTACCCCTCACTTACTCAAAGTCTTATCCTTTACAAACTGAAATGCTTTTTCATTCATTCTGCATCTAGCAGGAGTTCGTTAGGCAGTTCAGTTTTAAAACCTGATGTTTTGGGGGGGGGGAAAGAAAAAGGAAAAGGAACTGGTGATTTCTCTTGCCATGTAATAAATCCTAGTTTTGGTAATGGGTAACATGCAATATGCACATGGTTCTTCCAGACTTCCTTCATTTCTTTTAGGCGACATAGCTAAATTTCTCACTCGGAACTTTTGAAGAAGCAGCACTGTCTAGCAAAGGAGGAGGGTGTTCATGAGACCTGATCAGATGAAATTTCTTATATCCTGTTTTAATATGTCACATTAGAAGGTTGCAGAAAAATTGAGGAAAATGTCTGATCTTCTAAACTTTATCTAAACTGCTCTATACAAATGTCATACCAGAGAGACGTGAAATAGTGAGTTAGCTTACTGGTTTTGTAAGATTTTGCTCCCCTCATCCCACTCACCCCATGCCTTTTCTTCATGACACTGAACTAAATTCTGGGCTGGATTCTCAGTGTCTGGTGTAAATCAGGTCCAGCAATCATTGCAGCTAATTAATCTATGCCAGCTGAAGAGCTGTCTTTTGTTATGTTACTATACAGTCAAGTGTGTGAATGTATGTTAAAGGTTAATTGGAAAAAAGTTTCATTTAATTTTTTTTAAACTAAAATTCAAATGCAGCGCTGGATTTGGAGTCACAGAGCCATCATGTTTATGGATGTGGGGTGGAGGGGGCCGTTGTTTTTATTTTTGTAAGGCGCACTTGCCAAAAGAGGAGGTCCCAGCCGATACCGTCTCATAGTGTGGGGTCAGGGCTGTGTGACTGACTTTAACAGAAGTCTTACAGATAGAATTGCCTGTCCTATAGGACTTTGAATAGGTCACCTTCACGCAGAACACTGTTTGCTTGATACATTCAATGTGTTTTAAAATGGACAAAAGTCAGGCACTCTTAATGTGTATTAGCAAACTGCCAGAAACCTTTGGAAACCGTGGGGTTGTAGCAACATTATGACCCGTGCTGGTTTCTGGGTCAGCTTTCTGGGGTCCTGCCCTTTTTCAGAGCAGATATCCCTGGTCTGAGAGAGCAGTGGCAGTGCAGGTCTGCTTCCTGAGAGACCTTCCAACATTGGTGTGGAGCTCAATGAAGACGCTGTTTTCAAAGATGCTTAAATCTGTAAGGGCAAATACTGAGGCTGTGAGGAAGTGGCAGCAGGATATTTTAGGGGTCCATAAGGACTCTGTGGTTTTTGCCTGAGACAAAGTGAATCTGAGAGCAGAGGGAGCCAGAGTTCGTAGCATTAGTAGCATTAGTAACATGAATGGCACAAGAAGTGAAGAAATACTGTTTGGTTAAAGTGGGAGTCTTCAGAGAACTGGATCACTTTCTATAGTTACACATAGCCCATCACCTGCAGCACTGGAGTATAGCTGAATTTTGTGTGCAGAGACGCACCCTGGTGTATTCCTGGGAGGTAAGTGTGGGTGGGGGAGAGATAGAAGGGCAGCCAGAAGGGTTGGACGAAGGTAATCAACGTTTTGGAGATGATTTCTCCCTGTAGATCTGGAAGGGGCAAGGTTCAGCTTTCTTATCTGCAGGGGGGGAAGGTACACAGCCGGGCTCTGACTCGTTTTGTGTGCCCTCTGCGGGGGGGCTGTTTCAAGGCTCTGGTGGAAATGTGCTGTCAGAAGAAGCCGTGTCCAGGTGGTGGTCCAGAGTGCTCAGAGGTGGCCTTGAACTTGTTTCTCTAGTTAGTGGAGAGGCTTTGTAGAGTGCAGAAAACCAGGGTGGCATGAGCTCTGTTGCTAAGCAGAAAGGCTGCTGTGATTGGGACTTATAGGGCAGAACTCTGGCATAGACATAATACATTTAAAGCAGTATTCTACAATTTACAGAAAGTTTTTAGAGGAGAAAGGGAAAATCACCATTGCAAATTTAACTGCCAAATATCAGTGTTCAGCGGGGCGGGTGGAGGTGACGCTGAAGCAGCTTATCTCTTGCAATTGCAGAGAAGGCTGGCTCCATCAGATGAGGCCCAGCCTCGAGGTTATCTAATCCAGTGCTGGATGGAGTCACACCATTTCCTTCCACAAGGGATAAAGAGGAGTCAAATGAGAGGGAGCTCAGTCCATTAGGATGTAAGACTTCATTTTCTGACCTCACAGGCTTGCAAGCCTCACCTAGCAGGTCTGGCACTGAAGCGTGTAACAAGGTGTTTGTAGCCCAGTTTGGCTGGCTGCATGGCTCAGGTTGGAAGAGGTGGAGCAGTTTATCCCATGATGACAGGTTCCGAATGCTCCTAAAAGCATGGTTACGCTGGGAGGAGATTTGTCTGAATAGTTCAGCAGGAGCCCTGAGCTGGTGGAGACAACTTTATTTACAACACCCCT
>NW_020926788.1:0-3644 GCF_003984885.1 Neopelma chrysocephalum
CAGAGGCAGGCTCACTGGGTGCTGCTGGTGAGGGGCAGTGCACAGAGGCAGGGCTGGTGGCCAGCCAGGGCCCCTATGGCTGCCCAGGCCATGGTGTTGTGGCCAAGACCCCACTGACACAGAATTCTGGGCCTGTAGAGCTGCTGTGACCATGTGGAAGGCAATCGTCTCCTCAAGCAGAGCTGCGGAGAAGGTGATGCCAGAGCTGCTGTGCGTGCTGGAGGACTGGCCGCTGCACAGCACATCCACCTCTGACAAGGACAACTCAGACATCTTTTCCCTGGCTGTGAGTTCCTGGACTAGACTGTAGCACATCCTCAGGGGCTACCTCTCTGGCATCTCTCTATCCTTCCTCCTGCACCAGTGATCTCCCCACCTCATGTGATCGGCTGGGAACCTTGGTTAAGGGCAGGTTCTGAGGCAGCCGTGTCAGATGCTCCCCCTGCATCTCCCCTGGACCAGGGCAATACCTGAACCTCACCCTCCCACACTCGGGCCCTGCCATGGGGATGTCTCAGTGCTGAGTGCTGTCTCTGGGTGTTTTGTTTTTTGCAGGCAACCAGAGCACTGTGGGAGATCATCCATCTGCCCCACCATCCAGAGGCAATGATGATGTATTTCCCCCGCCTCTTTGTGGCTCTGCTATTCCAAATCTTCTCCAGCACAGCGCAGATGCCAGTAGAGGTCAATACCTTCTGGAGGAGATGCCAGCAGGAGCACTGCCTTCCCACCAAGCCCAACAGGTGCTCCATCACAGTCCTCCCATCCCTCCCATGCCCTTCGAGCTGGGCTCAGGAATCCCGGCATGACCTGGGCTTTGCTCTGCACACAGATTCGTGGTGCAGACCATGAAATCACTGCTCTGCCATCTTGAGTATGAGGATGTGGTGCATGAAGTTGAACGTGAGTGTGGCTGGGACATATTCCTCAACATTGAGAACCACCACTATGCAGTGGGTCTGCTGGCCAGGTGAGACCTCCCTTCTCCCTGCTCCCCCATCATTTCTCCCCCACAGATGAGGTGGCCCTGACATAATCCCTGTGGTCATGGGTGAGAGGGACTTGTCACTGAGGCATGGCCCTGCAGAGTGGAAAAGCCTGGGGGAGCTGGGTGCTCTGGAGCAGCCACAACCCAAAGTGCCAGCATGGCCTCCCGTGAGTCCTGGGCTGATGGCACAGAACAGGAGGTCTGTCTGCAGGGAACCTCACTGAGGATAGCCTGTCAGGGCCAGAGAGATTTGGGGTTGACCATTGATGGCCATCTACAGCCTGGTTGCTCATATCCCCTGTGGGTAGGAAGGTGTTTTTTCACCAGTCTGGTCATCCCCAACAGATCCTGCTGGTGTTGGGTACTGCCTTTCTCCTTTAGAGACGTGGTGGGGAAGGACCAGGCTTTGGTAATTCAGTCTCAGGAGAGGTTTGCCCACCCTGCTCAGGGTCAACGATGCCTTTTTTCCTCCTCCAGAGCAATGCTCAGGGTCTCACAGTGCTTGTGTTACCGGATTGCACGCTACCTGTTCAGGCTGCTCTGCAGAGAGGAGGCTCGCTGGGAATTCCCTGCCGTGACATTCTTTGTTGAGGTGAGCCTGATGGCAAGTGCTGCCTCGCGGAGCTGCCTCCCTCCACTCTGCCCTCTTCAACATACAGCTGTGGGGGGAGAATTGCAGTTTGTGAAGCTGGGGCAGAGGGCGGGCTCTGCTGTGTGCCCTTGGCCCCTGCTGCTGGAGTCAAGTCTGCTGCCCACTTCAGCTTCACATTTTCAACATTCTTTTGCTTATCTACATGCAGTGCCTGGACATGATGGAAAGACAAGAAGAAAATAACTTTCTGCCTGTATTTCAGCATCATATTATGCCACAAACACCACATATGACCACTGTCACTGCTCTGTCATTTCAGCTCCTGCCTTGCCTTAACATAAAGGAATGGGGTGAACGCATCCTGCAACTTTTCCCAATCTACCTCAGGAGAGATTGCAGAGAGATGCGTCTCCTGCTGCTCAGATGCCTCCTGGTGCTCTGCAAGAGACCCTCTATGGTAAGAAGCAGGCTGCTGGCTGTAGCTGTGCTGGCCATGTGGGGCTGGGTAACACAGTAGTTTGGACTTGTCTGGGCTGTGTCACCTGCTGCCAGCATTCCTGACTCCCCATTCAGCCATCAGAGTCCTTCAGAACAGGCCTCTGGCTTCTTGGTTCTGAGGCAGTAGCATGGGGTTGAACTGCTGGAGTGGTTTTGGCAATGCAGCCTTTGATGGCTTCAGAACATTGCATTGTGCTCCACACAGGCCAACTCAATCATGGCCCTGACTGAATGCCTCACAGAGGTACTGAAGGATAAAGACGGAGAGGTGGTGGGCCTGACCCTTTCTGTGCTCAGCGAGGTGCTCCAGGACCCAGACGTGCCAGTTGCCAGTTCCATTGTTGTGCAGCTGGCTGAGGCACTCCTGCCACTATTTGAGAACGTAAGGCTCTGTGCCTCCTGCCAGGGGCACTGGGTGCTGCCAGGAAACTTTATACCTGTGGAATTTCAGGCCCATGCCCAGGTGGGCCTGGAGAAGCTGGTGCTGAGGTCTTGCCCTCTTCATTTCCACTAGGACACTAGCCATGTGCAGCTCCTCTCCATTCGCCTCTTTCAAGTGCTAATGGAGTTGGTAGCGAAAGAGGGAAAAAAGCTCCTGGAGAAGAATGTGCGCCAGAGCCTGTTCCTACTGTTCCGCCACTTGCATGATGAGAACCAGTGTGTGGCACAGGTGAGGACTTCTGAAATGTTGGTGTCCATATTGGAGGTGACTCAACTGCCTCCTGTGCTCCTGCCTCTTCTTGCTCTTAGCTACAAAGCAGCAGTTCTGGGGAACCTCTGTTCTGCTGTCCTGGCAGCACCAGATGCCTGAGATGGGAGTTGACCCATCACTTTACCCAGGCACCAAACCCACTGATGGACAAGTTCCCCAGATGCTGCATATTCCCACTAAGGGCCAGGAAAGGCCAGGAGCCTTGTCAAGGTATAAGGGATGCAGGTCCTGAGCCCTCATCAGTGGTTCCATCTCCCGGTATCTGCTGCTCTATAGGCTTTTTGGGAAACTCTGCTTCAAGCTAACACGTTCCTGCAGGAGAGGAAGCTCGAGCAACTGTTGGAAAAGACATGGAGCGCTGACAAGTCCCTGGTGAGGATAGATTCAAAGTCCCAGACTCATCCCGGGGACTCAGAATCCAGCGCAGTGTTGTAGAAAAGGAAATATTTCTCGTGGGAAGCTGGGGAAATGCCACGCTCTATCAGCAATACAGTTCCCTGCTATGTCTCCTCCAGGTGCCAACCATTGTGAAGGACATGTACCAATGGCTCACATTCATCATGGATGTATCTGCTGAGCACAGACTGGACAAGACCCTTCAGGAGATGAGCCTTGCACAGTCTCATGATGTGGTGGTGACCCTTCTGCGCTGCGCCCCATCGTGTGACAGGTACAGAGCCCACCTTCTTTGAGGGCTCAGGACTCACAAGCCATTAGAGCTCATCTGACCCATGACCCCTCTGTTTCCCTGTTGTGCCACGTCAATTGTGCCCTCCAGGGCACCATTACTTGTCTGCCTGCTGCCCGCAGAGGCAGGCTCACTGGGTGCTGCTGGTGAGGGGCAGTGCACAGAG
>NW_020926789.1:0-392 GCF_003984885.1 Neopelma chrysocephalum
TCAAAGACCCAAGGGACTTCAGTGTAAGGCATAGTGTGGGAAAAAAAATCCTGTTTCTGGTAGAGGCGCATCCATCTAGTGGTAGTTGGGTGCAGAATCGGGAGAGAAGAGTGCCAGCCCTGATGTGGTCACAAAGATTCTCCTCTGAGGATCAGGGTGTTTCTAAGCATGTATGGAGGAAACACTGCAAACACGGAAAATCCACTTTAATGGTACTTTAAAAAAAAAGGTAGAACGAAAAGCAAAGTAGTGGAGACCTCCATACTTCTTGTCTGCAAACAACACTGTGAAGAAGTCTAAAACCCATAGATAGCCTCCTTTCTTTATCAAGCTGTGTAGTGGCACAGTTTGAGGTGGGGATTAACACATGCCTACCTCAAAAAAATAAACCA
>NW_020926790.1:0-428 GCF_003984885.1 Neopelma chrysocephalum
TCAAAGACCCAAGGGACTTCAGTGTAAGGCATAGTGTGGGAAAAAAATCCTGTTTCTGGTAGAGGCGCATCCATCTAGTGGTAGTTGGGTGCAGAATCGGGAGAGAAGAGTGCCAGCCCTGATGTGGTCACAAAGATCTTCCTCTGAGGATCAGGGTGTTTCTAACCATGTATGGAGGAAACACTGCAAACACGGAAAATCCACTTTAATGGTACTTTAAAAAAAAAAGGCAGAACGAAAAGCAAAGTAGTGGAGACCTCCATACTTCTTGTCTGCAAACAACACTGTGAAGAAGTCTAAAACCCATAGATAGCCTCCTTTCTTTATCAAGCTGTGTAGTGGCACAGTTTGAGGTGGGGATTAACACATGCCTACCTCAAAAAAATTAACCAAAACACTAGCAACCAACCAAATACCACCACCCCCCC
>NW_020926791.1:0-1680 GCF_003984885.1 Neopelma chrysocephalum
CAGAGGGCTTGGGGGGCATACCAGGGGTTTGGGGAACATGTCAGGGGCGTTTGGGGATTTACAGGGGGGCTTGGGGACATGCTGAGGTGTTTAGGGACATACAGGGGGCTTGTGGGAGGTAACAAGAGGTTTGGGGACATAGCAGGGCTTGGGGACATGCCAGTGGGGTTGAGGACATACCAGAGGCTTGGGGACACACCAAAGGGTTGGGGACATACCAGGGGGTTTGGGGACACACCACCGTCCCTGGGTACCGCTGGGCATCTCCCAGCTCCTGCTTTGCCCCCAGGCTGCGGATCCCGTGGGCACAGGGTCATGGAGCAGAGGAGGGCTGGACACGCCTCCCCCCCCTTCCCCATCCTAGGGAAGAATCCCTGGGGAAGGGCCAGGCCCCCAGCCAGGCCTGGCTGGGCAGGGTGGCAGGCTGCCCGGGGCTGGGGGGGCAGAGCAGATTGCGGGGCAGGGCCAGGGCTCAGCTGGCACCGGGTGGCTGCGGGCACGGCCCCGGTGCCAGATTGTGGCCATCGGCTCCGGCCGCCCCACGCCTGGGGCTGGACACGGGGGGACACTTCCAGGGGCACCCCACTGTCACCAGCACCCCCTGGCATTTGGCACACACAGCTGAGACTCAACTATGCCAGCCCTGACTCCGTCCCTGTTCCTGCCCATTCCTGCTCGTTCCTGCCTGTTCCTGCCTGGTTCCGGCCCATTCCCTCCTGGTTCCTGCCCATTCCTGCCTTGTTACTGCCTGTTCCTACCCATCCCTGCCTGTTCCTGCCTATTCCCTTCTGGTTCCTGCCCATTCCCTCCTGGTTCCTGCCCATTCCTGCCTTGTTACTGCCCATTCCTTCCTTGTTACTGCCCATTCCTGCCTGTTTCCTGCCCGTTCCTGCCCACTCCTGCCCGTTCCTGCCTGCTTGGGCATTCAGAGGGGCTGATCCCACCCTCCTCTGTCCAGCTCCCGACTGGAAGTGAGGCCACCCCGCCACGTCCCCAGCCAAGGTCCCTTGTCCCCAGCAGTCCCGGTGGCAGGAGCGGGTCAGGGCGGAGGCAGAGGGTTTGTGCTGACCCTGCCGTGCCCCGGGGATCCACGTGGATTCAGCCACGTGCTTTTCCATGCGGTTGTGCCACCACAATCCCCGTGCAACCACGGTCATGTCACCAGAGCCTGTCCCCAGTTTTCCCCTTCGGTGTCGTGAGTGTGAAAGCTCTCGGGGACAGCGGGTGGGGCCCAAGGTTGCAGGGACCTGCATGGAAGGGCTGAAGGGAGGGACCCCCATCCTGTCCCTCCCCCCTCTCCCTCCGTGGGTGCCCCAGGAGGGGCGAAGGGGTTAAAGGGTTTTGCTGCGGGGTGACCGCAGGCTGGGCAGGGGAGGGGGCATCGATTTTATGTTAATGCTGGGCTGCATCGATCAGGGGTGGAGGGACAACTGCTGGGGGGCACGGCCACACCCCCACTCCCGGGGTCACCCCTCACAGAGCCCCTGCAGCTCCCAGCAGGGTCAGCCCTGGAGCCAGGAGCGATGGGGAGGTGGGGAAGGAGGCTGGACCCCCCCCCCCCGGAGATGCTTCAGGCTCATTTTTGCTGCACAGCTTGGCCTGGGGGCTTAACGGGAAGGCGGCTGTGGGTGCTGGGGGAGGGCAAAGCTGGGGGGGCTCTTCCCCTCCTGGCTGCATCCC
>NW_020926792.1:0-826 GCF_003984885.1 Neopelma chrysocephalum
CAGAGGGCTTGGGGGGCATACCAGGGGTTTGGGGAACATGTCAGGGGGTTTGGGGATATACAGGGGGACTTGGGGACATGCTGAGGTGTTTAGGGACATAAAAGGGGACTTATGGGATGTAATAAGAGGTTTGGGGACATAGCAGGGCTTGGGGACATGCCAGTGGGGTTGTGGACATACCAGAGGCTTGGGGACACACCAAAGGGTTGGGGAGATACCAGGGGGTTTGGGGACACACCACCGTCCCTGGGTACCGCTGGGCATCTCCCAGCTCCTGCTTTGCCCCCAGGCTGCGGATCCAGTGGGCACAAGGTCGTGGAGCAGAGGAGGGCTGGACACGCCTCCCCCCCCTTCCCCAGCCCGGGGAAGAATCCCCAGGGAAGGGCCAGGCCCCTGGCCAGGCCTGGCTGGGCAGGGTGGCAGGCTGCCCGGGGCCGGGGGGGCAGAGCAGATTGCGGGGCAGGGCCAGGACTCAGCTGGCACCGGGTGGCTGCGGGCACAGCCCCGGTGCCAGATTGTGGCCATCGGCTCCGGCCGCCCCACGCCTGGGGCTGGACACGGGGGGACACTTCCAGGGGCACCCCACTGTCACCAGCACCCCCTGGCATTTGGCACACACAGCTGAGACCCAGCTATGCCAGCCCTGACTCCGTCCCTGTTCCTGCCCATTTCTGCTCGTTCCTGCCTGTTCCTGCCTGGTTCCGGCCCATTCCCTCCTGGTTCCTGCCCATTCCTGCCTTGTTACTGCCTGTTCCTACCCATCCCTGCCTGTTCCTGCCCATTCCCTTCTGGTTCCTGCCCATTCCCTCCTGGTTCCTGCCCATTC
>NW_020926793.1:0-875 GCF_003984885.1 Neopelma chrysocephalum
TTCCCTTCTGGTTCCTGCCCATTCCCTCCTGGTTCCTGCCCATTCCCGCCTTGTTACTGCCCATTCCTTCCTTGTTACTGCCCATTCCTGCCTGTTTCCTGCCCGTTCCTGCCTGCTTGGGCATTCAGAGGGGCTGATCCCACCCTCCTGTGTCCAGCTCCCGACTGGAAGTGATGCCACCCCGCCACGTCCCCAGCCAAGGTCCCTTGTCCCCAGCAGTCCCGGTGGCAGGAGCGGGTCAGGGCAGAGGCAGAGGGTTTGTGCTGACCCTGCCGTGCCCCGGGGATCCACGTGGATTCAGCCACGTGCTTTTCCATGCGGTTGTGCCACCACAATCCCCGTGCAACCACGGTCATGTCACCAGAGCCTGTCCCCAGTTTTCCCCTTCAGTGTCGTGAGTGTGAAAGCCCTCGGGGACAGCGGGTGGGGCCCAAGGTTGCAGGGACCTGCATGGAAGGGCTGAAGGGAGGGACCCCCATCCTGTCCCTCCCCCCTCTCCCTCCGTGGGTGCCCCAGGAGGGGCGAAGGGGTTAAAGGGTTTTGCTGCGGGGTGACCGCAGGCTGGGCAGGGGAGGGGGCATCGATTTTATGTTAATGCTGGGCTGCATCGATCAGGGGTGGAGGGACAACTGCTGGGGGGCACGGCCACACCCCCACTGCCGGGGTCACCCCTCACAGAGCCCCTGCAGCTCCCAGCAGGGTCAGCCCTGGAGCCAGGAGCGATGGGGAGGTGGGGAAGGAGGCCGGGACCCCCCCGGAGATGCTGCAGGCTCATTTTTGCTGCACAGCTTGGCCTGGGGGCTTAACGGGAAGGCGGCTGTGGGTGCCGGGGGAGGGCAAAGCTGGGGGGGCTCTTCCCCTCCTGGCTGCATCCC
>NW_020926794.1:0-504 GCF_003984885.1 Neopelma chrysocephalum
CCAGCCTGGACACAGCCCTGTGCCAGGGCTGGTGGCACCGTGACACATCTAGCCCAGCCTGGTCATGGTCTCCAGTTGAAAAAAAGGGACCAGCAGGTCCCAAGCAGTTCTCCAGGCAGTCAGCACCACTGATTCCACCATCCCGGCCCCGCTGGGAGCTGGCAGTCACTAACCCCTCACCAGCATTACCCTCTGGCCACAAACCCGCCCCCAGAATGGTTTGCCTGACTTTTCCAGGCTTGCCAAGACACAAGACCACCAAGAGGTGGGAAAGCCCCCAGAATGGGGATGCTGACCCTGGGGACCACAGCCAATGTTCCCCCAGGACAGGGATTGCAAAGGGCGGTTTCAGCATCCTCCTGGGCTTCCTGTGACCCTAATCGCTGTGATAAAACAGCACTGAGACGGGAGAGTGAAAAAAAAAAATTGACGCAGCATCTTCCAATTTCTGTTATTGAAAAGCCCAGTCATTAAGGGAACGCACTTATTAATTATCTGTGATTT
>NW_020926795.1:0-488 GCF_003984885.1 Neopelma chrysocephalum
CCCTGTGCCAGGGCTGGTGGCACCGTGACACACCCAGCCCAGCCTGGTCATGGTCTCCAACTGAAAAAAAGGGACCAGCAGGTCCCAAGCAGTTCTCCAGGCAGTCAGTACCACTCATTCCACCATCCCGGCCCTGCTGGGAGCTGGCAGTCACTAACCCCTCACCAGCGTTATCCTCTGGCCACAAACCTGTCCCCAGAATGGTTTGCGTGACTTTTCCAGGCTTGCCAAGACACAAGACCACCAAGAGGTGGGAAAGCCCCCAGAATGGGGATGCTGACCTTGGGGACCACAGCCAATGTTCCCCCAGGACAGGGATTGCAAAGGGTGGTTTCAGCATCCTCCTGGGCTTCCTGTGACCCTAATCGCTGCGATAAAACAGCACTGAGACGGGAAAGTGAAAAAAAAAATTGACGCAGCATCTTCCAATTTCTGTTATTAAAAAGCCCAGTCATTAAGGGAACGCACTTATTAATTATCTGTGATTT
>NW_020926796.1:0-845 GCF_003984885.1 Neopelma chrysocephalum
GTCCTCATCTGGAACATATGAGATGGAGACCTCTTGTTTCAGGCCTCCAGATTAATTCTTTCATCACACTGCTCAGCCTGGAAGACAGCACTATTCTTTTTACATACCAATCCCGATTCCCTGGGCTGCAGAGGAATGAAAATTAATGTGATGGTGGAATTAAGTCTTCAACTAGAAAGAAAATATTTACCTTAATGGTTCTATGCAGTACCCGGATTATTTTGAATTGATCATCCAGCTTGGTTTTTGTCTAAAAAGTTGCATCTCATCCTCAATTAATTATATTAACTGAGGAAGGTTTGAGGGGAAGAGAAGGAGGAGGCTTTACTTCATCTTCTGCTGTGTGTATAACAAAGGTCAAGGCACATTAAATATTTAAACTGCAATAACTTAGACCTGGGAAAACTGTAAAACCAAGTTCTTAATGTATGAATTCACTTTTCACCATTCCCTATTGATTTTTTTCACCTTAGGCAATGACATTGACTAATTTTGCTTTGATCACGGTTAGTTTATAGCAACTTTTGTTGCCCCAGTTTACAAGAGCTGAATGCATTTGTTCTTGGTTTTATTCCACTGGAATTCCTTAGTTGTTGTTCATCTTGACCTTGGCTCTTGTGATACAGAAAGCTTTTTACAGTAAGATCAATTTAATCTGAGTTAGTGATAACACAACACAGTGCTGAGCACAAAATTGAAGTTCATGATTAGCTCATATATTCTTTTCAGCTCTTTTTCCTTCCCATATTCTTCCCTCCCCCACACCATTTACGCTGTCCCCTGTAGCATGTCCAGTCATTTTTATCAACTGACACGAGCAGCACTTTGCATTAAGCTCTGCCCAA
>NW_020926797.1:0-845 GCF_003984885.1 Neopelma chrysocephalum
GTCCTCATCTGGAACATATGAGATGGAGACCTCTTGTTTCAGGCCTCTAGATTAATTCTTTCATCACACTGCTCAGCCTGGAAGACAGCACTATTCTTTTTACATACCAATCCCGATTCCCTGGGCTGCAGAGGAATGAAAATTAATGTGATGGTGGAATTAAGTCTTCAACTAGAAAGAAAATATTTACCTTAATGGGTCTATGCAGTACCCGGATTATTTTGAATTGATCATCCAGCTTGGTTTTTGTCTAAAAAGTTGCATCTCATCCTCAATTAATTATATTAACTGAGGAAGGTTTGAGGGGAAGAGAAGGAGGAGGCTTTACTTCATCTTCTGCTGTGTGTATAACAAAGGTCAAGGCACATTAAATATTTAAAGTGCAATAACTTAGACCTGGGAAAACTGTAAAACCAAGTTCTTAATGTATGAATTCACTTTTCACCATTCCCTATTGATTTTTTTCACCTTAGGCAATGACATTGACTAATTTTGCTTTGATCACGGTTAGTTTATAGCAACTTTTGTTGCCCCAGTTTACAAGAGCTGAATGCATTTGTTCTTGGTTTTATTCCACTGGAATTCCTTAGTTGTTGTTCATCTTGACCTTGACTCTTGTGATACAGAAAGCTTTTTACAGTAAGATCAATTTAATCTGAGTTAGTGATAACACAACACAGTGCTGAGCACAAAATTGAAGTTCATGATTAGCTCATATATTCTTTTCAGCTCCTTTTCCTTCCCATATTCTTCCCTCCCCCACACCATTTACGCTGTCCCCTGTAGCATGTCCAGTCATTTTTATCCACTGACACGAGCAGCACTTTGCATTAAGCTCTGCCCAA
>NW_020926798.1:0-388 GCF_003984885.1 Neopelma chrysocephalum
CAGTACCTTGTGGTACTAAATGAGTACTTTAGACATGTAAGTTCAATATTCTCCTTTATTATATTCTACACATTAAGAATGTAGTCACTGGTTTGAGTTCTGGCGAGGTAGGACAGGAGTTTCTGAGCGATGTGTGACAATGATGCTAAACCAGAATCTGGACCTGCTATTTTTATTTTTTTCTCTTTCTAAAAAGGAGACTGAATTTTTTTGTCTTTGCTTCATAATATATCCGTGTGGAACAGTCAGGAGATCATGAAAGAAGACACAGCTGTGGGATACTATTTGTAGGCCACAATGTTATGTAGTTAATGGGTAGAATTAATCTTGACTTCTGATACTTGGTCTTTTCAAAACATTTGTCAGCCAGCAGAAAAATCTTAGAGAC
>NW_020926799.1:0-355 GCF_003984885.1 Neopelma chrysocephalum
GATCCATAAATCCCTGACCTTTTGGTCCCTTGCACTATTTTGTACTATTCTTTCTTCTTTTTATTTATTTTTTTTTCTGGGGGGAGGGGGTAGGAAACAGAGAGGGTTGACATGTAGAAATCTTCTGATACCTTTTGAGTCCACGAGTGCACCTACACTGCTGTTGCAGTCCAGCTCTGGAATGACTTTTTGGAGCAAATTTCCTGATTATTCCTACTCACCACATTTCAGCTTGCAGGGGATGTCCTCCAAAAAGATACCTAATACATCCCACCTATTAATGCACAGTGAGTGTGAGGAAGCCAAAGTGGTATAGGAATAATTTTCAAGTATATAAACTGTGGAAGAAAAGAAA
>NW_020926800.1:0-511 GCF_003984885.1 Neopelma chrysocephalum
GCTCAGTGGCTAAAGCATCCAAGAATATGAGCATCTAGAAGATTCTAGTTAGAATTATTGCATGGCACCAAGTCATATGAAGATATATTGCACGATCCTAAGAAGTGCTGCCTAGATCATGGATCATGGAGCATGTGAACAGATGGGTAAAGGAAAACAAATCTACACACATACATTTTTGTGAGGGACAGATGTGAGGTGATTATTCAGAAGCAGAAGGGATACCAAGCTCCTGCTGAGCTGTGTTATGGAGCTAAATGTTTTCCTCCCTCTCCCTTAATTGAGTGCTGGTTGGTTGAGTTTGTGTGGTTAGTGTTTGGTGGGCCCTCACAAAAATGTATGTGTGTAGATTTGTTTTCCTTTACCCATCTGTTCACATGCTCCATGATCCATGATCTAGGCAGCACTTCTTAGGATCGTGCAATATATCTTCATATGACTTGGTGCCATGCAATAATTCTAACTAGAATCTTCTAGATGCTCATATTCTTGGATGCTTTAGCCACTGAGC
>NW_020926801.1:0-667 GCF_003984885.1 Neopelma chrysocephalum
ATCGGGGGACTCCTTTCAGGGATCGGGGGACTCCTGTACAATTAAACAACGGACAGGGAAGAAAATCCTGGAAGTCACGCCACAGGAAAATCTGCTTCTATCTTTTAAGAAATATCATCTGCCTGGAATTAGGTGTAAGGATTCTTATGGGATTCTAATAATTAACTTCACAATAAACACTAAAAAAAGCCCCTAAAACCTCTTTTTTTCCCCCCTCTACTTGGTAGAAAATGTTTGATCCTCAAGTTTCTCATCAGTAACTACACTTAAAATAAAACAGGAAACTGCATATGGAACATGGAATTTAACAAGCTGTTAATGATGGTACCTAACACAAAAATAACTGTTTGAATCCAAGCTTGCTCAAGTTGAAATCTGCAGGCAGAGCAATCTTTTAAAGGATTTATATTTCTCCCTAAAGGAGAAGTTGGACAGAAACCTCTTTATTAACTGTAGAAATAAAAGATCAGTCCAAACCCTAAAGAATATTTAAAGATAAACAGATAAGTCACATTATCATTCATTAAATTATCCACAAGACCTTCTGTTATTAATATTCCAAAGGGCTTGAGCTGAATCTCCCTTTTTTCTTGTTTGCTAAACAAAAGATGATGATGATGATAATAATAATAATAATAATAATAATAATAATAATAATAATAATAAT
>NW_020926802.1:0-667 GCF_003984885.1 Neopelma chrysocephalum
ATCGGGGGACTCCTTTCAGGGATCGGGGGACTCCTGTACAATTAAACGACGGACAGGGAAGAAAATCCTGGAAGTCACGCCACAGGAAAATCTGCTTCTATCTTTTAAGAAATATCATCTGCCTGGAATTAGGTGTAAGCATTCTTATGGGATTCTAATAATTAACTTCACAATAAACACTAAAAAAAGCCCCTAAAACCTCTTTTTTTCCCCCCTCTACTTGGTAGAAAATGTTTGATCCTCAAGTTTCTCATCCGTAACTACACTTAAAATAAAACAGGAAACTGCATATGGAACATGGAATTTAGCAAGCTGTTAATGATGGTACCTAACACAAAAATAACTGTTTGAATCTAAGCTTGTTCAAGTTGAAATCTGCAGGCAGAGCAATCTTTTAAAGGATTTATATTTCTCCCTAAAGGAGAAGTTGGACAGAAACCTCTCTATTAACTGTAGAAATAAAAGATCAGTCCAAACCCTACAGAATATTTAAAGATAAACAGACAAGTCACATTATCATTCATTAAATTATCCACAAGACCTTCTGTTATTAATATTCCAAATGGTTTGAGCTGAATCCCCCTTTTTTCTTGTTTGCTAAACAAAAGATCATCATCATCATCATCATCATCATAATAATAATAATAATAATAATAATAATAATAAT
>NW_020926803.1:0-654 GCF_003984885.1 Neopelma chrysocephalum
GACAGCCATTGACTTTATCCCAGCTTAGATATATCTACTTAAAGTAATTTTGTAAAGTTTTCACGAGAGAAAAGTAAAATTCCACCAAGAAAGTGAGGTTTGCTCTCTCAGCTGGGGCTGGACTCCCACAGTTTGCCCTTCTGAATCTGTTAAATATTGTGGGCAGGTGATTAATGACTGAAATACTCTGTCCAACCGCTGTTATAGGGAGCAGAGAACGATTTTCTTCCTCGCTCAAAGACATCTTACAGTAGGGACCCAGGAGCTACTGGAAGAAAATCGTTCTCTGCTCCCTATAACAGCGGTTGGACAGAGTATTTCAGTCATTAATCACCTGCCCACAATATTTAACAGATTCAGAAGGGCAAACTGTGGGAGTCCAGCCCCAGCTGAGAGAGCAAACCTCACTTTCTTGGTGGAATTTTACTTTTCTCTCGTGAAAACTTTACAAAATTACTTTAAGTAGATATATCTAAGCTGGGATAAAGTCAATGGCTGTCAAAGAGCGGTTGCTGTGGGTATGCACTGGGGTCCAAGGTCTGTAGCTACCAGCAAAGGTCTGGACAGCCATTGACTTTATCCCAGCTTAGATATATCTACTTAAAGTAATTTTGTAAAGTTTTCACGAGAGAAAAGTAAAATTCCACCAAGAAA
>NW_020926804.1:0-6108 GCF_003984885.1 Neopelma chrysocephalum
AAATCAACTGGCACCACGTCCACACAAACTACAGCTGAGTCGGAGGGAGTAAGAAATAAATCAACTGGCACCATGCCCACACAAACCATCGAGGAGCCAGAAGGACAACAGAAACCAATAGCAGTCGCCCCTGTCCAGAAAAGGAAATCGAAGACCAAATCAGTTCGCATAGCAAATGATGACGAAGAGGCAGGACCTTCACATCCACCGGAGGAGACAGAGCCAGAAATAATCACTCGGTCCCTATCCCTGGGTGAGCTATGTGAGCTCCGGAGAGAGTTCACACGGCAGGCGAACGAGTCCATCCTGACCTGGCTGCTCCGAATCTGGGATGCCGCCGCTAACGACACAATTCTAGATGGAAGTGAAGCAAGACAACTGGGATCCCTGTCTCGAGATGTTGTCATTGATCAGGGGATTGGAAGGAGGCAGGAAACTCTCAGCCTCTGGCGGCGACTGTTGTCCAGTGTAAGGGAGAGATACCTTTGCAAGGAGGACCTCCACGTACAGCAAGGACAGTGGAACACGATGGAACAAGGTATCCGGTGCTTGAGAGAATTGGCTGTACTGGAGACAATCTTTTCAGAGGACGAAAGATTTCCTAAAAGTCCAGATGGTGTACAGTGCACATCCCAGATGTGGTTGAAGTTTGCACGACTCGGGCCAGAAATGTATTCCCGCTACCTAGCAACGCTGCAATGGAGGGTGGGAGAGGACAAGGTTGGTGCATTGGTCAGCAAACTCAGGATTTATGAAGACACTGTCACCGCCCCATTACGAGCCCACGTCTCATCGGTGGAAACCAAACTGGCTGAACATGTCCGAAGCCTGGAAGAGAAGATTGAAGAAGGACACCAGAGGCTAAGAGAAGAAATTAAGGAAGGGATCTTCCATACCTCGCCAGGACAAACAAGGGTCTCTGCTATCAGGAGCCAGCGTCCCCCAGCTAAGGAGAGAGGGTACACTCCACGTGGCAATCTATGGTTTTACCTCCAAGAGCACGGAGAAGATATGAGGAAGTGGGATGGGAAACCCACCTCTTCCTTAGCAGCCCGGGTACGTGAATTGAAAAGAGGGACAAGTACCACAAGGAACTCTTTGAGGATGAATGCTGCTCCAGTCTCTCGTAGGCAAGACTCCAGACGGCCCAGGAATGATGATATGTCTGATCCTCTTGAAGGGACTTCCAGGTCATACTTACAAGAAGAGCGCAACGAGTACCATGACCAGGACTAGGGGTGCCCTGCCTCTAGCCAGGTAGAGGAGAGGGACAATCGAGTCTATTGGACAGTGTGGATTCGGTGGCCTGGCACATCAGAGCCACAAAGATATAAGGCTTTAGTTGACACCGGCGCACAATGTACTTTGATGCCATCAAGATACATAGGGGCAGAATCCATCTCTATTTCTGGGGTGACAGGGGGATCCCAACAGCTGACTGTACTGGAAGCTGAAGTGAGCCTGACTGGGAAGGAATGGCACAGACACCCCATCGTGACTGGTCCAGAGGCCCCGTGTATCCTTGGCATAGATTACCTGAGGAGTGGGTATTTCAAAGACCCAAAAGGACTTCGTTGGGCGTTTGGCATAGCTACTGTGGAGGCAGAGGAAATTAGACAGTTGAACACCTTGCCTGGCCTCTCAGAGGACCCCTCTGCTGTGGGACTGCTGAAGGTTGAAGAACAATTGGTACCGATAGCCACAGCAACCGTGCACCGTCGGCAATACCGCACCGACCGAGACTCTGTGACTCCCATACATAAGATGATCCGTGAACTGGAGACCCAGGGGGTGGTCAGCAAGACTCGCTCACCCTTTAATAGCCCTATATGGCCAGTGCGTAAGTCCAGCGGAGAGTGGAGGCTGACGGTGGATTACCGTGGACTCAATGAAGTCACACCACCCCTGAGTGCTGCTGTGCCGGACATGCTGGAGCTCCAGTACGAGCTGGAGTCCAAGGCAGCCAAGTGGTATGCCACCATTGACATTGCCAACGCCTTCTTCTCCATTCCTTTGGCAGCGGAGTGCAGGCCACAATTTGCTTTCACTTGGAGAGGTGTGCAGTACACCTGGAATCGACTGCCTCAGGGGTGGAAACACAGTCCCAGCATTTGCCATGGACTGATCCAGACTGCACTGGAAAAGGGCGAGGCTCCAGAACATCTACAGTACATTGATGACATCATTGTATGGGGGAACACAGCGGGGGAAGTCTTCGAGAAAGGAGAGAAGATAATTCAGATCCTCCTAAGAGCTGGTTTTGCCATTAAACGAAGTAAGGTCAAGGGACCTGCTCAGGAAATTCAGTTCTTAGGAGTGAAGTGGCAAGATGGACGTCGCCTAATTCCAACGGAGGTAATTAACAAAATAGCAGCCATGTCCCCACCAACCAGCAAGAAGGAAACACAGGCTTTCCTAGGCGCTGTGGGCTTTTGGAGGATGCATATCCCCGAGTACAGTCAAATTGTAAGCCCTCTCTACCTTGTGACACGGAAGAAAAATGATTTCCAGTGGGGGCCTGAACAACAACAGGCCTTTGAACAAATCAAACAGGAGATTGCCCATGCGGTAGCCCTTGGGCCAGTAAGGACAGGACAGGACGTGAAGAACGTGCTCTACACTGCAGCCGGGAAGAATGGCCCTTCTTGGAGCCTCTGGCAGAAAGTGCCTGGGGAGACCCGAGGACGACCGCTGGGATTCTGGAGTCAGGGATACAAAGGATCTGAAGCCAGCTATACACCAACTGAGAAAGAGATCCTGGCTGCTTATGAAGGACTTCGAGCTGCCTCAGAAGTGATCGGCACCGAAGCGCAGCTCCTCCTGGCACCCCGACTACCAGTGCTGGGCTGGATGTTCAAGGGGAGAGTTCCTGCAACACATCACGCCACCGATGCCACATGGAGTAAGTGGATCGCTCTGATCACACAACGAACCCGGATAGGGAATCCTAATCGCCCTGGGATTCTGGAAATTATCACCAATTGGCCCGAAGGTGAGAGTTTTGGACTATCCTCTGAAGAAGAAGAGGAGCAGGTGACACGGGCTGAGGAGGCCCCACCATTTGACAAGCTACCAGCAGATGAAAGACGATATGCGCTCTTCACGGATGGCTCCTGCCGCATTGTAGGGACAAACCAAAAATGGAAGGCAGCCGTGTGGAGTCCCACACGGCGAGTTGCAGAAGCAACCGAAGGACAAGGTGGGTCAAGTCAGTTCGCAGAGCTTAAAGCCGTTCAATTGGCTTTGGATATAGCTGAACGAGAGAAGTGGCCAAGACTCTATATCTACACTGACTCATGGATGGTGGCCAATGCTCTGTGGGGATGGCTAGAGCGATGGAGAAAGGCCAACTGGCAGCGCCAAGGGAAACCCATCTGGGCGGCGGAGATGTGGCAGGACATCGCTGGCCGGGTAGAGAAGCTGAGTGTGAAGGTCGGTCACGTAGACGCTCACGTACGCAAGAAACGGGCTAATGAGGAGCATCGCAACAACGAGCAGGCGGACCGAGCTGCCAGGATTAAAGTCTCTCAGGTGGATCTGGATTGGCAACACAAAGGAGAATTATTTCTGGCTCGATGGGCCCATGACGCCTCCGGTCACCAGGGGAGAGATGCAACATACAGATGGGCTCAGGACCGAGGGGTGGACTTAACCAAGGACATTGTCTCACAGGTCATCCATGACTGTGAGACATGTGCTGCCATCAAGCAGGCCAAGCGGGTGAAGCCTCTATGGTATGGTGGACGGTGGTCAAAGTACAGGTATGGGGAAGCCTGGCAAGTTGACTACATCACGCTCCCCAAAACCCGCCAGGGCAAGCGCTACGTACTTACCATGGTAGAAGGAAGTACTGGATGGCTGGAGACATACCCCGTACCTCATGCCACTGCCCGGAATACCATCCTGGGCCTTGAAAAACAAGTCCTGTGGTGACACGGCACCCCGGAGAGAATTGAGTCTGATAATGGGACCCATTTCAAGAATGGCCTCGTAGACACCTGGGCCAGAGAGCACGGCATTGAGTGGGTGTATCATATCCCCTACCATGCACCAGCTGCTGGAAAAGTTGAACGGTGCAACGGACTGCTGAAAACCACCCTGAAGGCACTGTGTGGAGAGACTCTCAAACACTGGGAGCTGCATTTAGCAAAGGCCACCTGGTTGGTCAACACGCGAGGCTCCATTAATCGAGCTGGCCCTGCCCAATCAGAACCTTTGCATACTGTAGATGGAGATAAAGTCCCCGTGGTGCATATGAGAGGTATGTTAGGGAAGACTGTTTGGATTAGTCCCACCTCAAGCAAAGGCAAACCCATCCGAGGGATTGTTTTTGCTCAAGGACCTGGTTTCACCTGGTGGGTAATGCAAAAAGATGGGGAGACACGTTGTGTACCACAAGGGGACCTAATTTTGAGTGAGAATGGTCCGTAATGTTTCATTGTACATATGTGTATATAGTTTTAAAGAGACATAGTTTTTAAAGGGGTTAATTTGGGCATGACATGGATGGCATAGAATAAGGGGTGGATAATGTCCTGGTTAGAACGGCTGGGACCAATTCATCCCTGGATGGGTGTAACCCAAAACTGTGTATTCTATAGCCTCCATGCCATTTCCCAAAAACTGCTGTCAGTAGAGGCCTGCAAGGTGGGAAGATGTTCCTGTACCCTTTTATGGAATTCCCTGCTCTGATATCCTTATATGGAATTCCCCGCTCTGATACCCTTATATGGAAGAGGGACTGAGCATCCGCATGCCCTTTTATGGAATTCCCTACTCTGAGGGAGGGACTGAGCACTCCCGCCTGAACTGGAGAGTATATAACTGGGAGTTTCAGAGCCTTGAGGCTCTCTCGTGGGATCCAGAGGAAGACTCCAGACCACTGCCTTCAACTAGACTGAGACCACCACCCTCGACTGGACTGCAATCACCACTTCTGACCAGACTGCAGCAGCTCTCCCACCAGCAGGTTTATTCCCTCTCCCTTTGCTTTGGACTCGGGGGTGGGCCAAGGTACACCACTCTTGTTCATACCCTAGGGTGCTGGTTTATACATTTGGGTTTTGTGGGTTAAAACCAATTGTCTGTCTGTATAATTGTACTTATTGCATTATTTTAATAAATTGTTATTCTGACTTATAAATCTCTCTTTTGAATTGAGTTCATTTTCCCTTGCTGGTTAACTTTTAAACCAGCACATTTTTGGCGCCCAAACGTTGGGGCAGAGAGAGAGAAGTCAGAATCACAATTTCATTTTAAGCATCTGTGTATTTGGATACAGAAACTCCCCGATCAACATGTTGTTTGGTGCATTCACGTGGGTGTTTTATCTGAGCATGTTCATATTTCCACAAATGGGGAACTATTTGCCTATTTTAATGCTCTCTTTAAGACCAGGGAGAGGGATCCAAATTGCTTTACTAGTATACTATGTTTATGTCATCATAACCTCAGAAGCAATGAGTTTCATTGTAAATGTGTATTCAGTCCTGTTTACCTGTCCTGGTTTAGGTTGCTACCTCTGGGGCCTCATTAAAAATTGCACCCAGCCCTTTGGGGGAACAGTGGGGAATGGTGGTTTCCAGCCTCTCACCTCCTTCTTTCCCTTCAGACCTGGTACAACAGTTTTTGAAAATATTGATTTTCCTTTTGATGCTAAGGACGGCATAATGTTATTGTTAGTGTTGCTCTGTCTGCTGCTCTGTCTGCTCTGTACTGTTTACACCATGCTTAGGGTCAGAACAGGGCCTTCTAGGGAGGCTGTTTGGACGCCTGTCCTGGGAATGGATAACGCTGAGTGGCACGGGAAGTGGGAGGACATCGGCCAGTATTTGGAGAAGTTTTCTCCTCCCATGATCTGGAAATTCACCCCTGAACAACTGCAGGATCCTGTCAGCATGATAAAACTGGTAAAGGAAAAATGCTCTGGCAGCTCCAGAGATGGTCAGCTCACAGCAACCTGCTGGGCCCTGGCCACTGCTTACCGGGCACTGCTTGACATGGTACAGCACTGCCAGGGGGAGGAGAGAAGGAGCAAATCAACTGGCACCACGTCCACACAAACTACAGCTGAGTCGGAGGGAGTAAGAAATAAATCAACTGGCACCA
>NW_020926805.1:0-582 GCF_003984885.1 Neopelma chrysocephalum
AACCATTCGCTCCAGGTGCAGACTTCGGGTTCACAGGGGGTGGTGGACGTGGTGGAGCTCACGGTGGGAGTGGTTGTGGGAGGGGTTGGCGTGGGGCTGGTGGTGGTGGTGGAAGTGGACGTGGTTTCTGAGGAGGTGGGCAGCGTGGTGGAAGAGTGGAAGGTGGAGGTGGAGGTCGTGACTGAGGTGGAGGTTGGGAGCGTGCTGCTTGGTGTGGGCCTGGTGGTGGTGGTGGTGGGGCTGGTGGTGGGGCTGGTGATGGGGCTTACGCAGTTGTAGTTCGGGGTGCAGCAGAGGACGCGTATCCTGTAGTTGAGGCACATCTTGAATTTTCCAGTCTGGTCCTCGTTCTTGCACACCAGCCCGTAGTGGACGTCGCACTGCACGACCTGCCCGACCTGTTGGATGGCAACGTCGGGGTAGTCCTCCGCCCGGCACTCGATCTCCTTTGGACGCTGGCAGACGCGCTTCCCGGCGGCCCGGATGTGCTGGTAGGTTTCAAAGTCTCCCTGGTTGGGCCCCGCGGAGGGGAAGTCGACGTCGAACCATTCGCTCCAGGTGCAGACTTCGGGTTCACAGGGG
>NW_020926806.1:0-6591 GCF_003984885.1 Neopelma chrysocephalum
AGGGGTGTTGTAAATAAAGTTGTCTCCACCAGCTCAGGGCTCCTGCTGAACTATTCAGACAAATCTCCTCCCAGCGTAACCATGCTTTTAGGAGCATTCGGAACCTGTCATCATGGGATAAACTGCTCCACCTCTTCCAACCTGAGCCATGCAGCCAGCCAAACTGGGCTACAAACACCTTGTTACACGCTTCAGTGCCAGACCTGCTAGGTGAGGCTTGCAAGCCTGTGAGGTCAGAAAATGAAGTCTTACATCCTAATGGACTGAGCTCCCTCTCATTTGACTCCTCTTTATCCCTTGTGGAAGGAAATGGTGTGACTCCATCCAGCACTGGATTAGATAACCTCGAGGCTGGGCCTCATCTGATGGAGCCAGCCTTCTCTGCAATTGCAAGAGATAAGCTGCTTCAGCGTCACCTCCACCCGCCCCGCTGAACACTGATATTTGGCAGTTAAATTTGCAATGGTGATTTTCCCTTTCTCCTCTAAAAACTTTCTGTAAATTGTAGAATACTGCTTTAAATGTATTATGTCTATGCCAGAGTTCTGCCCTATAAGTCCCAATCACAGCAGCCTTTCTGCTTAGCAACAGAGCTCATGCCACCCTGGTTTTCTGCACTCTACAAAGCCTCTCCACTAACTAGAGAAACAAGTTCAAGGCCACCTCTGAGCACTCTGGACCACCACCTGGACACGGCTTCTTCTGACAGCACATTTCCACCAGAGCCTTGAAACAGCCCCCCCGCAGAGGGCACACAAAACGAGTCAGAGCCCGGCTGTGTACCTTCCCCCCCTGCAGATAAGAAAGCTGAACCTTGCCCCTTCCAGATCTACAGGGAGAAATCATCTCCAAAACGTTGATTACCTTCGTCCAACCCTTCTGGCTGCCCTTCTATCTCTCCCCCACCCACACTTACCTCCCAGGAATACACCAGGGTGCGTCTCTGCACACAAAATTCAGCTATACTCCAGTGCTGCAGGTGATGGGCTATGTGTAACTATAGAAAGTGATCCAGTTCTCTGAAGACTCCCACTTCAACCAAACAGTATTTCTTCACTTCTTGTGCCATTCATGTTACTAATGCTACTAATGCTACGAACTCTGGCTCCCTCTGCTCTCAGATTCACTTTGTCTCAGGCAAAAACCACAGAGTCCTTATGGACCCCTAAAATATCCTGCTGCCACTTCCTCACAGCCTCAGTATTTGCCCTTACAGATTTAAGCATCTTTGAAAACAGCGTCTTCATTGAGCTCCACACCAATGTTGGAAGGTCTCTCAGGAAGCAGACCTGCACTGCCACTGCTCTCTCAGACCAGGGATATCTGCTCTGAAAAAGGGCAGGACCCCAGAAAGCTGACCCAGAAACCAGCACGGGTCATAATGTTGCTACAACCCCACGGTTTCCAAAGGTTTCTGGCAGTTTGCTAATACACATTAAGAGTGCCTGACTTTTGTCCATTTTAAAACACATTGAATGTATCAAGCAAACAGTGTTCTGCGTGAAGGTGACCTATTCAAAGTCCTATAGGACAGGCAATTCTATCTGTAAGACTTCTGTTAAAGTCAGTCACACAGCCCTGACCCCACACTATGAGACGGTATCGGCTGGGACCTCCTCTTTTGGCAAGTGCGCCTTACAAAAATAAAAACAACGGCCCCCTCCACCCCACATCCATAAACATGATGGCTCTGTGACTCCAAATCCAGCGCTGCATTTGAATTTTAGTTTAAAAAAAATTAAATGAAACTTTTTTCCAATTAACCTTTAACATACATTCACACACTTGACTGTATAGTAACATAACAAAAGACAGCTCTTCAGCTGGCATAGATTAATTAGCTGCAATGATTGCTGGACCTGATTTACACCAGACACTGAGAATCCAGCCCAGAATTTAGTTCAGTGTCATGAAGAAAAGGCATGGGGTGAGTGGGATGAGGGGAGCAAAATCTTACAAAACCAGTAAGCTAACTCACTATTTCACGTCTCTCTGGTATGACATTTGTATAGAGCAGTTTAGATAAAGTTTAGAAGATCAGACATTTTCCTCAATTTTTCTGCAACCTTCTAATGTGACATATTAAAACAGGATATAAGAAATTTCATCTGATCAGGTCTCATGAACACCCTCCTCCTTTGCTAGACAGTGCTGCTTCTTCAAAAGTTCCGAGTGAGAAATTTAGCTATGTCGCCTAAAAGAAATGAAGGAAGTCTGGAAGAACCATGTGCATATTGCATGTTACCCATTACCAAAACTAGGATTTATTACATGGCAAGAGAAATCACCAGTTCCTTTTCCTTTTTCTTTCCCCCCCCCCAAAACATCAGGTTTTAAAACTGAACTGCCTAACGAACTCCTGCTAGATGCAGAATGAATGAAAAAGCATTTCAGTTTGTAAAGGATAAGACTTTGAGTAAGTGAGGGGTAACATGGGTTAAAATTCACCTTGCTTCTCACTCCTCATCTACGATGGGCTTTTGGAGAATGACGGACATCTGGAAATCGGTTTTACATAGAAAAACAGAAAACAGGGAAGAACTAGGAAGATGAATAAAGGCTCATCACAGACACAAAAGACCAGAGGAAAAAGAAGCTTGGATTTGGGTATTCTTGTCTGGCAAGGAGGCAGGCAGTAAGGCTAATGAAGCATTTGCGATATGGGACGTATGCCAGCGTAACAAAGAAGATGTGCATCAGCTCTGCAGATGTGCCAAAGCCCCCAGAGCAAAATAATGACATAATCACCATCAGTGTCACAGACCAGACTGTACACAAGGTGACATGGGAGAGAATAAATAAGGGTCTTTAGAGGCCTGTAGTACACACACGGGAAGAAACAGCCATTCCTCACAACTGCCACAAGAGAGTGGCGAGATGTTGGGTATAATGTGTGCAGCTAGCAAAAGAAATCTTGAATTGTGCAAGGCTAACACACTATAAATTGGTGCTTTTCTCGATCTCCAGTTGACGTTTCAATTCCCACTACCCCTTGTTGAATGCAAAATGAAATGGCAGTAGGAGTCAGAAGAGTTTGCCAAGTTTTGTTTTGTTTCTGTTGGTTTCTTTTCTTTTTCCCTTTTTTTTTGGGGTGGGGGGAAGGCAATGTTTTTTTGTTTTGTTTGAGAAGAGGAGGGGGCAATAAAGATGAGCAGGGGTAAATAATTGTAAAAGAAACAAAACAAAAAACACAAACCCCAACCCAAAACACAGCACAGTCCTCACCCCCCCACCCCACCCCCACCAAAAAAAGAAAACAAAATCAAACCCCATCCTCATTTGTTTCTAGCTTTGCTTTGGGGGAATCCTAAGATTGTTCCAGCTGAATGGTATTGGGTTTCTGTTCCTGTGTGCGTATGTGCATGTAGTGATGATGTGCTGTGTTTTGGGTTGGGGTTTGTGTTTTTTGTTTTGTTTCTTTTACAATTATTTACCCCTGCTCATCTTTATTGCCCCCTCCTCTTCTCAAACAAAACAAAAAAACATTGCCTTCCCCCCACCCCAAAAAAAAAGGGAAAAAGAAAAGAAACCAACAGAAACAAAACAAAACTTGGCAAACTCTTCTGACTCCTACTGCCATTTCATTTTGCATTCAACAAGGGGTAGTGGGAATTGAAACGTCAACTGGAGATCGAGAAAAGCACCAATTTATAGTGTGTTAGCCTTGCACAATTCAAGATTTCTTTTGCTAGCTGCACACATTATACCCAACATCTCGCCACTCTCTTGTGGCAGTTGTGAGGAATGGCTGTTTCTTCCCGTGTGTGTACTACAGGCCTCTAAAGACCCTTATTTATTCTCTCCCATGTCACCTTGTGTACAGTCTGGTCTGTGACACTGATGGTGATTATGTCATTATTTTGCTCTGGGGGCTTTGGCACATCTGCAGAGCTGATGCACATCTTCTTTGTTACGCTGGCATACGTCCCATATCGCAAATGCTTCATTAGCCTTACTGCCTGCCTCCTTGCCAGACAAGAATACCCAAATCCAAGCTTCTTTTTCCTCTGGTCTTTTGTGTCTGTGATGAGCCTTTATTCATCTTCCTAGTTCTTCCCTGTTTTCTGTTTTTCTATGTAAAACCGATTTCCAGATGTCCGTCATTCTCCAAAAGCCCATCGTAGATGAGGAGTGAGAAGCAAGGTGAATTTTAACCCATGTTACCCCTCACTTACTCAAAGTCTTATCCTTTACAAACTGAAATGCTTTTTCATTCATTCTGCATCTAGCAGGAGTTCGTTAGGCAGTTCAGTTTTAAAACCTGATGTTTTGGGGGGGGGGAAAGAAAAAGGAAAAGGAACTGGTGATTTCTCTTGCCATGTAATAAATCCTAGTTTTGGTAATGGGTAACATGCAATATGCACATGGTTCTTCCAGACTTCCTTCATTTCTTTTAGGCGACATAGCTAAATTTCTCACTCGGAACTTTTGAAGAAGCAGCACTGTCTAGCAAAGGAGGAGGGTGTTCATGAGACCTGATCAGATGAAATTTCTTATATCCTGTTTTAATATGTCACATTAGAAGGTTGCAGAAAAATTGAGGAAAATGTCTGATCTTCTAAACTTTATCTAAACTGCTCTATACAAATGTCATACCAGAGAGACGTGAAATAGTGAGTTAGCTTACTGGTTTTGTAAGATTTTGCTCCCCTCATCCCACTCACCCCATGCCTTTTCTTCATGACACTGAACTAAATTCTGGGCTGGATTCTCAGTGTCTGGTGTAAATCAGGTCCAGCAATCATTGCAGCTAATTAATCTATGCCAGCTGAAGAGCTGTCTTTTGTTATGTTACTATACAGTCAAGTGTGTGAATGTATGTTAAAGGTTAATTGGAAAAAAGTTTCATTTAATTTTTTTTAAACTAAAATTCAAATGCAGCGCTGGATTTGGAGTCACAGAGCCATCATGTTTATGGATGTGGGGTGGAGGGGGCCGTTGTTTTTATTTTTGTAAGGCGCACTTGCCAAAAGAGGAGGTCCCAGCCGATACCGTCTCATAGTGTGGGGTCAGGGCTGTGTGACTGACTTTAACAGAAGTCTTACAGATAGAATTGCCTGTCCTATAGGACTTTGAATAGGTCACCTTCACGCAGAACACTGTTTGCTTGATACATTCAATGTGTTTTAAAATGGACAAAAGTCAGGCACTCTTAATGTGTATTAGCAAACTGCCAGAAACCTTTGGAAACCGTGGGGTTGTAGCAACATTATGACCCGTGCTGGTTTCTGGGTCAGCTTTCTGGGGTCCTGCCCTTTTTCAGAGCAGATATCCCTGGTCTGAGAGAGCAGTGGCAGTGCAGGTCTGCTTCCTGAGAGACCTTCCAACATTGGTGTGGAGCTCAATGAAGACGCTGTTTTCAAAGATGCTTAAATCTGTAAGGGCAAATACTGAGGCTGTGAGGAAGTGGCAGCAGGATATTTTAGGGGTCCATAAGGACTCTGTGGTTTTTGCCTGAGACAAAGTGAATCTGAGAGCAGAGGGAGCCAGAGTTCGTAGCATTAGTAGCATTAGTAACATGAATGGCACAAGAAGTGAAGAAATACTGTTTGGTTGAAGTGGGAGTCTTCAGAGAACTGGATCACTTTCTATAGTTACACATAGCCCATCACCTGCAGCACTGGAGTATAGCTGAATTTTGTGTGCAGAGACGCACCCTGGTGTATTCCTGGGAGGTAAGTGTGGGTGGGGGAGAGATAGAAGGGCAGCCAGAAGGGTTGGACGAAGGTAATCAACGTTTTGGAGATGATTTCTCCCTGTAGATCTGGAAGGGGCAAGGTTCAGCTTTCTTATCTGCAGGGGGGGAAGGTACACAGCCGGGCTCTGACTCGTTTTGTGTGCCCTCTGCGGGGGGGCTGTTTCAAGGCTCTGGTGGAAATGTGCTGTCAGAAGAAGCCGTGTCCAGGTGGTGGTCCAGAGTGCTCAGAGGTGGCCTTGAACTTGTTTCTCTAGTTAGTGGAGAGGCTTTGTAGAGTGCAGAAAACCAGGGTGGCATGAGCTCTGTTGCTAAGCAGAAAGGCTGCTGTGATTGGGACTTATAGGGCAGAACTCTGGCATAGACATAATACATTTAAAGCAGTATTCTACAATTTACAGAAAGTTTTTAGAGGAGAAAGGGAAAATCACCATTGCAAATTTAACTGCCAAATATCAGTGTTCAGCGGGGCGGGTGGAGGTGACGCTGAAGCAGCTTATCTCTTGCAATTGCAGAGAAGGCTGGCTCCATCAGATGAGGCCCAGCCTCGAGGTTATCTAATCCAGTGCTGGATGGAGTCACACCATTTCCTTCCACAAGGGATAAAGAGGAGTCAAATGAGAGGGAGCTCAGTCCATTAGGATGTAAGACTTCATTTTCTGACCTCACAGGCTTGCAAGCCTCACCTAGCAGGTCTGGCACTGAAGCGTGTAACAAGGTGTTTGTAGCCCAGTTTGGCTGGCTGCATGGCTCAGGTTGGAAGAGGTGGAGCAGTTTATCCCATGATGACAGGTTCCGAATGCTCCTAAAAGCATGGTTACGCTGGGAGGAGATTTGTCTGAATAGTTCAGCAGGAGCCCTGAGCTGGTGGAGACAACTTTATTTACAACACCCCT
>NW_020926807.1:0-392 GCF_003984885.1 Neopelma chrysocephalum
TCAAAGACCCAAGGGACTTCAGTGTAAGGCATAGTGTGGGAAAAAAAATCCTGTTTCTGGTAGAGGCGCATCCATCTAGTGGTAGTTGGGTGCAGAATCGGGAGAGAAGAGTGCCAGCCCTGATGTGGTCACAAAGATTCTCCTCTGAGGATCAGGGTGTTTCTAAGCATGTATGGAGGAAACACTGCAAACACGGAAAATCCACTTTAATGGTACTTTAAAAAAAAAGGTAGAACGAAAAGCAAAGTAGTGGAGACCTCCATACTTCTTGTCTGCAAACAACACTGTGAAGAAGTCTAAAACCCATAGATAGCCTCCTTTCTTTATCAAGCTGTGTAGTGGCACAGTTTGAGGTGGGGATTAACACATGCCTACCTCAAAAAAATAAACCA
>NW_020926808.1:0-428 GCF_003984885.1 Neopelma chrysocephalum
TCAAAGACCCAAGGGACTTCAGTGTAAGGCATAGTGTGGGAAAAAAATCCTGTTTCTGGTAGAGGCGCATCCATCTAGTGGTAGTTGGGTGCAGAATCGGGAGAGAAGAGTGCCAGCCCTGATGTGGTCACAAAGATCTTCCTCTGAGGATCAGGGTGTTTCTAACCATGTATGGAGGAAACACTGCAAACACGGAAAATCCACTTTAATGGTACTTTAAAAAAAAAAGGCAGAACGAAAAGCAAAGTAGTGGAGACCTCCATACTTCTTGTCTGCAAACAACACTGTGAAGAAGTCTAAAACCCATAGATAGCCTCCTTTCTTTATCAAGCTGTGTAGTGGCACAGTTTGAGGTGGGGATTAACACATGCCTACCTCAAAAAAATTAACCAAAACACTAGCAACCAACCAAATACCACCACCCCCCC
>NW_020926809.1:0-605 GCF_003984885.1 Neopelma chrysocephalum
CGTCCCCATCCCCGACCCCGTTCCCATCCCTATCCCCATCCCATCCCCAGGGCTCTGCCGCCTCACCAGCGTCTCGTGCTGCCTCTTGAGCCCCCCTTTCCAGAGCACGTCGGGCAGGCTGCCCATGAGGGGCCAGCTGGGGGGGCCCGGGCAGGGTCTCCGCGGGCCGCAGGGCGCTCAGGGAGGACGCGGGGGCTGCGCGGCCGCAGGTGCGGGCGGGGAGGCGGCGGAGCCCTGGGGATGGGATGGGGATAGGGATGGGAACGGGGTCGGGGATGGGGACGAGGATGGGGACGAGGATGGGGACGGGGATGGGGATAAGGATGGGGACGGGGATGGGGATAAGAATGGGGACGGAGATGACAGGGATGATGGGGATGATGGGGATGAAGGTGCTGCGGCGAGGGGAGCGCTAACCGCGGAGGTCTCCCCTGCGCTCCCAGGCCGAATACCACCGGAGGTTCGGGAAGATTTTCCGCATGAAGCTGGGGGCTTTCGACTCGGTGCACATCGCCGCGCCCTGCCTCCTGGAAGCCCTGTACCGCCGGGAGAGCGCCTGCCCCCAGCTTCATGCGGAAAATCTTCCCGAACCTCCGGTGGTACTC
>NW_020926810.1:0-1075 GCF_003984885.1 Neopelma chrysocephalum
GGAGGCGGACGTGTCTATCAGGAAGAGTAAGATGGGCATAGTGCGGAGGGGCCGGCGGCCGGGCGGCTACATGGACAGCGGGCGGGGGGCTGAAGGGAGAACCGTTGGGCGGGGTGGGGGGGAAAGGGGGAGAGAGAGAAGAGAAGACGGGGGACGGGAGAGGAGTAAGTGGCTGTGAGTGCTGTGCACGGGGAAGGGCGCCTCCCCGCTGCCCCTCTGCCGAGGCGGGGGGGAAGGGGGGGCAGCCCTGCCTGCCCTGCCCTCCTTTGTGTGAGGGGCCTGCTCAGCCCAACACAGGCTGGTTTGTGAGGGAGAGGCGGATAGGGCTGCGCTGCTGGCTAACCTTCCCCCCACCACGCCCAACGGTTCTCCCTTCAGCCCCCCGCCCGCTGTCCATGTAGCCGCCCGGCCGCCGGCCCCTCCGCACTATGCCCATCTTACTCTTCCTGATAGACACGTCCGCCTCCATGAACCAGCGCACCCATCTGGGCACCACCTATCTGGACATAGCCAAAGGCGCTGTAGAGACTTTCATGAAGGTACCGGGCTCTGCCTTGTGAGAGGAGGCGAGAGTGAGAGCGAGAGTGACTGCGTGGGGAGGGGGCGGCAGGGAGCGGGGGGTTGCCTGGGCCGGGGGCGCGGGACGAGGGCGGGAGAGAGCGGGCGAGTGCGTGTGTGTGCGGGCAGGGAGGGAGGGGAGGGCCGGGCCGAGCTGAGCCGGGGGGGCTCCGGCGGCGGCGCCGCCTCTTGGCTCACCCTCTGCTTTGTCCCCCGTGCCGCAGCTCCGAGCCCGCTCTCTCCCGCCCTCGTCCCGCGCCCCCGGCCCAGGCAACCCCCCGCTCCCTGCCGCCCCCTCCCCACGCAGTCACTCTCGCTCTCACTCTCGCCTCCTCTCACAAGGCAGAGCCCGGTACCTTCATGAAAGTCTCTACAGCGCCTTTGGCTATGTCCAGATAGGTGGTGCCCAGATGGGTGCGCTGGTTCATGGAGGCGGACGTGTCTATCAGGAAGAGTAAGATGGGCATAGTGCGGAGGGGCCGGCGGCCGGGCGGCTACATGGACAGCGGGCGGGGGG
>NW_020926811.1:0-2781 GCF_003984885.1 Neopelma chrysocephalum
GAGCACTGGGGCTGGCAAAGCCCATGGGAAGCTGGACTGCCTGGCAGGTGACACCCACCCAGCCAGCTATAAAGAGCCACCGGCGAGGACGCCCCACCGCACTTGCCTTCCCTGTCTCTCGCTGTGCACAGCTTTGCTTCTGGGACTGGATATCTGATCCCTTCCACCATGAGCTGCAGCATCAAGAGAACATCCAGCACCTCGTACCGGAGCGGAGGAGGAGGAGGAGGAGGCTGTGGAGGCAGCAGCAGCCGGAGCTCCTCGGTGTCCTGCCGGCGCTACGCCTCCTCCGTGGTCGGCGGGGGCAGCTACGGCGGGGCAGCGTGCGGGGGCTACGGGGGCGGCCTGAGCGGGGCCAGCCTGGCCGGGAGCTACGGGGGGGCCTTTTCGGGGGGCTTCTGTGCAGGGGGGGACCTGCTCCTGGGCAACAATGAGAAGGTCACCATGCAGAACCTCAACGACCGCCTGGCTAATTACTTGGACAAGGTGCGAAGGCTGGAGGAGGAGAACGCTCAGTTCGAGCACAACATCCGCGAGTGGTACAGGAAACAAGCTCCCAACGTTTCCAAGGACTACAGCTCCTACTACCAGACCATTGAACAACTCCAGAATCAGGTAGGATGGCCCCAGCTAGTGTGGTTCCATCGCTCACATGCTCTTCTCTCCTGTGAGGTCTTCCTCCTTCCTCTGTCCTCCTCCCTCTTTCCCCTGGCCCTGGGCTCTATCCCCTGTGGGATGGCCATTCTGGTGGTACTGCAGACACAAACCCACTGAGCTGCACCTCCCATCCCTTGGGTGAGCAAACCCCCACAGCACCCCCAGGCAAAAGGGATGTGCTCCAGGGGCACAGCCTGAGGCCCCAGGGAGCTCCAGCAGCCACAGACGCACTGGCACACGGAGATCCCACGCTGTGCAGGTGTCTCCAAAGCAGCTGTGGGTGGTTTCCAGTGCTTCCCTCTGCTCCCACCCGGTTCAGCTGGATGGAGTGCAAAGCCACAGCACTTGGATGGCAGGATCTGAGCTCCCTTTGTCCCTGCATACTCCTCCTTGGTAGAGGACCAAGGTCTTCCCTCACAATCATCTTTTTTCATAATGAGATGAGCTACAGCATCAGGGGCAAAGCCTACGCTGCCTCCTGCACCCAGAGTGCAGAACCCACTCGGTGTGGGTGATCTCCCAGCATAACTGTTCTTCTGTTCTTTCCCCCATCAATATACTCTTTTATCAGAATGTTTGCAAAGCCAAAATCTTCACACACTAGTCCCTGTCATATAGCATTTCAACAACGTTCTGTGGCCCCTGCACTACTGCAGGAAACAATTCCGAGACCCACAACAACACCCTGCCAAAGCTCTGGGTCTTCTTAGTTCTTGTCCTGGAAATCTAGAACACAAAAAGATTTCTCTCCACCCTCCTCTTCTGCAGATCATTTCTGCCACTGTGGACAATAACAAAATGATGCTGGACATTGATAACAGCAAGATGACTGCTGAGGACTTCCGAATGAAGTGAGTACCTCCCTGTGAACCCTGACTCTCCCATGCCATGAATTTTACGAGACTGGTGAATGGAGGTGTTGGTGCCCTGTCCAAATGATCGAGCATTGCAGTGAAACGAATGTGTAACGCTTCTCTTTCCTTTGATACAGGTATGAGAATGAGCTGGTCATCCGTCAGACTGTGGAGGGTGACATCAATGGCTTGAGAAACATCCTGGATGATCTCACCAGGACTCGGTCTTCCCTGGAATGCGAGCTGGAGTCCTTGAAGGATGAGCTGATTGCCCTGAAGAGAAACCATGAGGAGGTATGATCCAATGACCAACAGCACAGCCAAGGCACCACCCTTGGATTCTTCAGCTTCCCACCCTCACACATGGAGTCAATTCCACCTTAGGCCAAGGGATTGTCGCTCCTTTTCTATCTTGATACCGCTTTGCCCACAGTCCCCAGCACAAGAAATGACCTGTGTGTGCTCTTGTGTCTCTGTCTGGACTCCCTGCAGGAAATGAGGCAGCTCCAGTCTCAGACTGGTGGGGATGTGAGTGTGGAGGTCAATGCTGCCCCTGGAGAGGACTTGACAAAGATCCTGAATGACATGAGAAGTGAATATGAGCAGATCATTGAGAAGAACCGCAGGGAGGTGGAGCAGTGGTATGAAGTCAAGGTAGGTAGCAAAGCCCAGAGTCCCCTGCGGTGGCACAGCCCAGGCACCCTGGCACCGGGACAGGATGAAAGGGAGAGGCTCCCTGCAGAGCTGAGCTCTCCCTCAGCAAACCTGCTCCCCCAGGGGATGCTGTGGCTCAGAGGGTGTCCCTGGCTTTGCCCCCGCAGATCGAAGAAGTCAATCGCCAGGTCACCTCCAGCAGCCAGGACATGCAGAGCAGCAGCCACCAGCTGACGGAGCTGCGGCGCGAGATGCAGAACCTGGAGATCGAGCTGCAGGCGCAGCTCAGCACCGTACGTGGGCAGGGGCTGGGCCTGCCCTGCTGGGGCTGGGCACGGAGCACCACAGCTCTGCTCCTCAACTCCTGCCTTTGCCCTTCCAGAAAAGCTCTCTGGAGAACTCCCTGGCAGAAACCGAGACTCGCTACGGCTGCCTGCTGCAACAGATCCAGGCGCAGATCAACTCCGTGGAGGAGGAGCTGGCCAGCATCCGCTGTGAGATGGAGGGTCAGAGCCAGGAGTACAAGATGCTGCTGGGCATCAAGACCCGCCTGGAGCAGGAGATCCAGCAGTACCGGGCACTGCTGCAGGAGGGGCAGCAGGACCTTGTGTACGTA
>NW_020926812.1:0-4847 GCF_003984885.1 Neopelma chrysocephalum
ACCGGGCACTGCTGCAGGAGGGGCAGCAGGACCTTGTGTACGTATTCCATGTTGTAGCAAGGGAATAGCAAGAAATCCTTGTGTGCTTATTTGCCAACAGAGACTTCTTGTCCCTGGAGCATCAACATCTTTTTTGACTGAATATCCAGTGTTATTGGGTTTTTGTGAATTGATTACTCTCCTTTTGCAGTGCCTCCCAAGGTGCTTTCCAAGCAAGTGGAAAATCCTCCCAGTCATATTCTGCTTCCTACTCCCATTCCCAGTGTGGGGACATGGCAGGTAAGACAACACTTTGTAAGGATGTGGTTATTAGTGGGTTACATCTGCCCCAATGGCTGCAATGTAGTTTGTAAGAAAAAAGATTTGTAGTTTGGGCTGGGCAAGATTCCCAGGTCCATTAGCCTGGGAGTGAGAGAACCTCATTACTCTGCTACGGAGGAATCAGGCATTAAAATACAGCAAGTTTTGCCCTTCCCTCTACCTAATTATAAAATATAGACCATAAACTTTATGGGACAGGTTATGCTTTTTTGCTCATCGGAATAATAAAAAAATACAGTTCTGAGAAAGTGCTCAGGGTGCTGCTGGGCACGGAGCCTCTGCCCCTGTGCTGCTGACACAGTGTCAGGTGTGAGGATTCCCTCAGCAGGAATGCTCAGATTTCCCCTCAAGGCGATGATTTGCTCGGTGTTCACACAGGGCAGTCAAGAGTGTGTTAGAGCAGCAGCAGCAGCGATCCCGGCAGCGTCCAGCGAGAGACGGACCCCGGCACTTGTGCGGCACGGCCGGGGCAGCGGGAAGGGCTCGGGACCGGAGCCTCCTCACCTGCCGCAGCCCCCCGCCCTCCGCCCTGCAGTGCTTGGCTTACTCACCTTGTCTGTGGCAACTGCTTCTTTGTTTAAGGGCTCACACGCTGCTCGAAACTCTCCTCTAATAAACCTTTACTTCTGCAACGCAAATCACAACCACGTGTCTGAGAAAGTGAATTCAACCAACCCGGGGTGGGTCCTCCCCCAGCTCACCCCTCAAACACGGGCTGTGCAGTGGTTCTGGGTGACCCAGTCCCGGGACAATCCATTTTGCACTAAGGAAATGGACTCGGTGCTGAGATAAAATCTCCAAGCAAAGGGAAACGTCAGGAATTGTGAGCATGGCTGTGTGAGGTGTGACAGGTTCCAGGCTCTGCCTGAGGGAACTGCCAGGTGACACTGTCAGAACCCTCTGCTCAAACTCAGGAGGTATAAGGTTGAATGAATGATGTGAGTGAAAGGAGGAAGAAAATACCAATGCTGGGTAACTCAGAAGATTCTGTAATTAACTGTTAACGTACTAAACTGTGTTCAATGGTACTATTGTGACTCAGATATCTGAGTCCATCAGCCTCATCCCAGCTGGAGTCCTGTGGGAAGATGTGACTCAGGAGATGTTGTCCCAATATGTAGGGGCTTCCTCACAAGTATTTCTACACCTCTGACTGTGCAGACAATCACATATTGCTGCCTTCTGTTGGGAAATACAGACGACAATGCAATGGACCTGTCATGCACCAAAAAGATTCCTATATTTTATGATAGAAATTTCAATTTAAATATTGATTTAATACCAAGAACACAACTTCTGTCAGTACACACAGCTGGCTGATACTCTGCCTTCAGCAGAATTTTATTCACTGAAGATATTTTCTATATTTTACTGCTTAAAAAGATAAAATATGCAATAGAAGTAGAGATGAGACATCAATACTAAATTAAGGTAGCTCTTTTACATGCATTTTGCTTTCTGAAGATCACAGTGAAGGCCCTTTTCAATCTATGACTGATGCCCAGAGTCAGCCGGGTGTCACTCCCTCACAGGCGCCTGTTGGTCCCCTCTGTGACTAAACCTGCTCTTGAGTATTTCCCATTTTATCTCGGATGGAGGGCACTGGTCTGTTAGGGCAATGAAATGAAAGATTCTCTCATCACAACCAACTTACAAGAGTATGATTTGGTTTAGGTCTTCTTTCAGTAACCACATGCCTTGACTCTGCCAGACAGCACCGGGACTGCAGCCTGCAGTGAGTGTCCACAGAGACACTTCCACTCATTGAGTACTCAGTTGAAAAACTGACTTTTATCAGTCCAACAACAGGAATTGTTGTGAATAAAAGCCTGACTACAATGAATAAAAAGCTCATTTCAGGTTTTAACAGTGTATAAAGTGATGTAAAGCAAATGCAAATATGACTTTGGTCTCCAAAGGCTGCCAGAACTTACTCAAGTCTCAGCTGTACTTACTGTGCCAAAGTTGGTGAAGGACACATCTCTTTTGAGGCAGGATTATGTAGCCTTGAACTACAGTTAATGTGTATAAGTAAGCACTGAACGTTAATGCATACAGGAGTCACACAAGAGAAAAATGAGCCCAGAATGTGGGGCTGTGGAAACGATTCAGCTCTGGATGAACTGAAGAAACACACAGGTGAGCGATGCTGCAGGGAGAGGGGTGATGGATGAGGAAAGCACAGATGGAGTTCCTGATAAACTCCTGGGAGTAGCACTCTTCTTACCAAGACTACAGTTGACTCATTTGCTGTAAAACAATTAATTATCAGTAATTGTTTCTGAGGTTGTCCTCTCCCTCTTGTGTGACTGAAGACATACATCCAGTAATGCATCACAGCTTCTGGGGAAACCACAGACTGCTTTTAGTTCTTTTGCCAATTCAGAGTCTCTGCTTGTGGCTCCACATCCAATTTCACCAGTGAGTAAACAGCACCGGGAAAGGAATCACAGCACTACTACTTCAAACAAACTTCTGACTTACAGAGGTCCACGGGGTGCTCTGTGAGCCAAAGGCCTGCCAGGGGAAGATGTGATTTCAAAGCTCTCACAGCCCCTCTGGAGGGCAGAGGAGCCTCAACACCTTCTACAGCAGAACGTCTGAGCTGCCTTTGTCCTTGGGAGGACCTGAACAGCCCTGGCTCTTCTGGCTGGTGAAGTAAATCAGTGTGTCCAAACTGACTCACAACAGCCAACTCCAGCCAAGAGCCGTGTCCACAGGATGGTGACAAGAAATGCACAGGGAGACAAGGAAAGGAAATGCCCCCGAGTTACAGAGCAGAAGGCTGAAGTTTGAGTGTTTGGGATGCAGCTACAGCAATAAGGATGGTTAGATCAGCTGTTCAAAATGAGAAGAGAGGGACAGAGAGATGGAGAAAAGGCTCCTGGTGATGGTATGAAATTACAGCATTGGGAAATGTCAGGAATTGTTGGGTCGGGTGTTGTGATGCAACGGTGCCGAGAAGGAGATACAAAGTCAACACCTCTGGCACTAAGGCCAGTCAGCAATAAACATCTCATAGGGGAGAATAAAAGTGCATTTCAACAATCTAATGAGGAAAATATGACTAAGGAATCACACCCTGTGAGAAAATAATTTTTATTTTTTAATAATGATGACTCAGCCTCAATAACATATGCAAAGCAACTGGTTCTGACGTGCAGATAATTAGAGAGATACCAATAAAACAACAATCATAATTATGCAGATCAAAGGATTACATTATCTGCAATCCGGGGGTGGTGGTGTGTCAAGAAAGAGGGTGAATGGCTTTCCATGATTCTTCAGTCGGCCATGACACGCGTTAGTAACTTTCATGGGTCTCACAAACGCTGTGGTAGGAGAGAAAATGCTGCTGGAGCCACAAGTGCAGGGTGTGTGTAACCCTGTAAATGGAGAAACCATTTGGAGAACCCTTCCCAAGAAGGGTTCATCACATCCTGCCCCCTTATGGGAACGGTGCAGTTGTGCAGCACCGAGGGACAAAAGACTGAAGGTAAGGAGGGTCTAGAGGGTCATCACAGCTGCCTCTGTTACACAAGGATAAAATGCCCACCATCAACTGACCAAGGTCAATCTTGAAACTTTTTCTCTCTTCCACCCAAAGCTCCTGCAATGGAAGCACTTCCAGACCCTTCTGCCTTCTGTAGGTAAAAAGCTCCTCTTAGTTTCCAGGCCAAACTCACTCAAATCCAGACTGTGTCCTTTCCTATGTGGACAACAGGACTGTCCTGGATTTCAAATGGCCCCGGTACCTCCTTCCTCAAGAGCTGGCTGATAATCATCTCAGCCTCCACCTGGCCAAGATGAATCCTTTCCTCTCCCAGCACACAGCCAGTAAAGCCCTATAGATTTTACACACCTATTTCAGTTTAAAATAGTCTCTGAGCGATTGGAAATTTGCACAAAATGTTAAAAAATCACAGCTTTAAAATGACATCATCAAATGCCCATCGCTGTGTGTGAGACAGGAGGGTTTCCCAGAAGTGACACCACCCGAGTCTGGTGAGAACACAAAGAGCATTGCTGCTTCTAAGGTCGCTCTACTGTGATTTACTACTGAGTACCCTGAGAGACAGTACCCATACTGAGCTCTCCTTTGGAGGGAAGGACCAAAATTCTTAGAGATTTTGTTTCCAGAACTGGCAGTTCAACAGGAAAATTGGAACCAGTCCCACGCACAGGGTGCCTGAGTTCATTCTCTCTAACTCTGACATTAAAGCAGAGTAACCAGGTGGTGCTTTCACCACCTGTTTTGAGGACAAAAAAATTACTCCGAAGAACAAAGAGCAACTATTAAAATGAGTCTCACTCATTAAGTAGCCAGCAACAATCTATCTGCAACAAAATCTAACTCACAGCCACCCACCCGAAATTGCAGTGCAGGCTTGGTGTGAATCAGCATGCAAACACAGTACCTGGGGGGAGGGCTGACCCAAGCCCCAAAAGAAATTCCCCTTAGCACATCACTTCCAGTGTGAGCACTGGGGCTGGCAAAGCCCATGGGAAGCTGGACTGCCTGGCAG
>NW_020926813.1:0-359 GCF_003984885.1 Neopelma chrysocephalum
CAGTAACAGGTGGACTTTGGAGGTGGTGACAGAATAAGGGATTTGAAAAATCAACTTGGAGTAGTAGCTTCCTTTCAAGACTTGTTAGCCTTGATGGAGATGTATTTTATTGAGTGTTCAAGCTCCACTGCAAACCTGAAACTGCACCTGGTCAGGAATCCCCTACTACGTCTCTGAAAACCTGGCCACTAGCCACCCTAGCACCCTGCCTGACCACTTTTTCCTCTTGCAGTGGAGCTTGAACACTCAATAAAATACATCTCCATCAAGGCTAACAAGTCTTGAAAGGAAGCTACTACTCCAAGTTGATTTTTCAAATCCCTTATTCTGTCACCACCTCCAAAGTCCACCTGTTACTG
>NW_020926814.1:0-593 GCF_003984885.1 Neopelma chrysocephalum
CAGTAACAGGTGTTTGAATGGGGAAGATAGTAATTTGTCTTCTGTTCTGCAGCCATTCGTACAGTATATATTCCTGTTCTGTACTTGCTCTATTAACACACACAAAAGCTAACTGTAACATTTGCTTAACCTGAGAAAGGAGACAAGTGTCAGGTGACATAGGAGAAACAATATGGATGGAGCTTCCCCAGCAGATTAAATGGTGTTAATCTAACTGAGAAGGGATAGCAATCCAACAGTTAAATACCACTAGACAAGATATACCTTCTCCCCTTCACACTGACCTCTTTGAGCCACCACTGGTCTTCTCCAGATGTGAAGGGGAGAAGGTATATCTTGTCTAGTGGTATTTAACTGTTGGATTGCTATCCCTTCTCAGTTAGATTAACACCATTTAATCTGCTGGGGAAGCTCCATCCATATTGTTTCTCCTATGTCACCTGACACTTGTCTCCTTTCTCAGGTTAAGCAAATGTTACAGTTAGCTTTTGTGTGTGTTAATAGAGCAAGTACAGAACAGGAATATATACTGTACGAATGGCTGCAGAACAGAAGACAAATTACTATCTTCCCCATTCAAACACCTGTTACTG
>NW_020926815.1:0-621 GCF_003984885.1 Neopelma chrysocephalum
GGGGGGAAAATAGGCTGCAGATAAAGTACCAGATGTAGGATTTTGGACTATCAGAGAGGAGAATGGATGGCTTGGTTTTAGCATGTAAGACTAATCACTCGGCTGAAATAATTTCAGCAGCTGAGTAAATAGACTTACGGAAAAGACATTTATGGGAGCGTTTGTGTTCCAGGATCCTCCCTCTTTCCTAGCCCTCCTGTTTGTTTGCTTTCCTGTCTCTCTGGTGTCGAAGCTCCCCCGTCCACAGGTTTACGGGGCAGCGATGGCCATGTCAGATGTGCAGAGGGGCCCGTTGTCCCTGGGCAGGACACACAGAACTCACACCCCGAGGGGCCCCGGGCACTGCCCCGCTGCACATCTGACATGGCCATCGCTGCCCCGTAAACCTGTGGACGGGGGAGCTTCGACACCAGAGAGACAGGAAAGCAAACAAACAGGAGGGCTAGGAAAGAGGGAGGATCCTGGAACACAAACGCTCCCATAAATGTCTTTTCCGTAAGTCTATTTACTCAGCTGCTGAAATTATTTCAGCCGAGTGATTAGTCTTACATGCTAAAACCAAGCCATCCATTCTCCTCTCTGATAGTCCAAAATCCTACATCTGGTACTTTATCTGCAGCC
>NW_020926816.1:0-489 GCF_003984885.1 Neopelma chrysocephalum
TGCCCACGGGAATTTTGGGAAGCTGGCTCTGGGTGGGTGCCAAGGGAATTTTAGGATGTCAGGTCCAGGTGGGTGCTCAGAGAATGTGGGACATCAACTCTGGGTGGGTTCTCAGGGAATTTGGCCACTGGTTGTGGGTGAGTGCACAGGGAACTTGGGATACTGGCTCTGGATGAGTGCTCAGGGAATTTTGGGATCTCAGGTCTAGGTGGGTGCTCAGGGAATTTGGGAAACTGGCTCTGGATGGGTTCTCAGAGAATTTTGGGAAGCTGGCTCTGGGTGAGTGCACAGGGAATTTTGGAAGGCTGGCTCTGGGTAGGTGCTCAGGGAATTTGGGAAACTGGCTCTGGATGAGTGCACAGGGAATTGGGGAGACCAGCTCCAGGTGGGTTCTCAGGGAATTCTGGGATGTCAGCTCAGGGGAGGCGCTCAGGGAACATCGTGGTGCTGAGAACTGGCAAACTCATCACTGTGCAGTGTGGGGAGGGC
>NW_020926817.1:0-481 GCF_003984885.1 Neopelma chrysocephalum
GAGGGCGGGATTGGGGTTCTATTCCCAGGGAATACCGGGATAAACCAACCTGGTCACTGCCATGTGCCAGCACTGTGGCAATGCCATCGCCCCTCGTGCCACATGGAATCTTGAGATGTCAGCTCCGGGTGGGTGCACAGGGAATTTTGGGATGTCAGGTCCAGGTGGGTGCTCAGGGAATTTGGGACACCATCTCTGGGTGGGTTCTCAGGGAATTTGGCCACGGCTCTGGACGAATGCTCAGGGAATCTTGGGTCACTGGCTCCAGGTGGGTGCTCAGGGAATTTTGGGATGTGAGCTCCAGAGGGGTGCTCGGGGAACTTGGGACACCAGCTCCAGGTGAGTGCACAGGGAATTTTGGGACGTCAGCTCCAGGCGAGCACTCGGGGAACATCGTGGTGCTGAGAACTGGCAAACTCATCCCTGTGCAGTGCGGGGAGGGCGGGATTGGGGTTCTATTCCCAGGGAATACCGGGATAAA
>NW_020926818.1:0-727 GCF_003984885.1 Neopelma chrysocephalum
TTATTTGTGTAGTAATTCCTGATGAAAATTGTAAATAGGAAAATATATGTTGAATAGTCAATGGCAACAGCTTGTACTGATGACATGAATCCTGTCTGGACCTTCCTATGTCTATCTACATCTCATACAACATTGCCTACCAGGGCAGCTAAAGCTATGACTTGAGAACATCTTACTTCACAGGTATTTTTGGCCCCCTAAAATCTAAATACTCTCAGAATGATCTCTGGTTTAAAACTGTGAACTTCTGGCTGCGTTTTTATATTAATTTTACTTCATTACACTAAAATATTGTGAGGACAATTTGCTTGCATGGTGCCTGTGGAATGTGGACGTTTTAAAGTTTTTTCTGCAGTTCCTGGAGGTAGAGGTTTTAGTGTCCAAGTTAAAGCCGAGATCCTACTTTAGCATTTTATTCTAAGCTTCAAGAAAGCATGGTGCAGCCAGCATCAAAACTTCTCCGTTCCCTTCAGAGTCCCGGCAGGTGCTTTACCGAAAAACTCGGGAGTAATGCAAGAATGGCAAAACTAGCCCTTTCTGTGTCTCAGAGGTGCCACAGGAGGGCAGTATTTCAATAAAGTTCTATGTTATTAAAAACGTTATTTTAAACAACATTTTTGTTGGTCTTTGTTTTGTTTTAGGATCTTTACTGTAACTGTAAATTACAGAACTGTTTTTCTGGAATAAAGGAGAGGTGCTTGTTACTCTAAAATGTTAAAATGTTGTT
>NW_020926819.1:0-300 GCF_003984885.1 Neopelma chrysocephalum
TGTAGTTAATTTTAGATTATGTTAATAGTGACTTCTCAGTGTGACTTATTAGAACTTAAAAAAAGGTATTTGTGTTTCTGGAAAGGCTGCGTTAAAAGGTTTTTTTTACTCTCAGTATATTGAACTAAAACTGAATCTGTGTTTTATAATAATATCAAATGAAATTATTGTATTGGACAGAAAGATTGATTCTGCATTTTTTGGCCTGCTTTTAATTGGGTTTGTTGTTTCATCATTAGGAGTTGGATGAAGGTTTGCACCAAAAAATCGCAACAGAAATGAATCTTTCAGAAACAGCTT
>NW_020926820.1:0-700 GCF_003984885.1 Neopelma chrysocephalum
CAGAACGATGTGACACAAGACACCCTTTGTATTTTTTGTGGGCTTTTTAAATTATTTTATTCTTTTAAGGAATATACTGGATGTATTCTGAGTTAAGTCAAAAAGAAGTGGCTTAATTTCTTAAGAATTATCCAGAATGAAGATTTTGAAGGATTAAGAAGGATTCAGAATGATATCTTTGAAAAGCAATGCTGTAACACAGAATCAGTACTCAGTAGTTTTTGACTGAAGGATTAAACTCTGTTTATTGGTTTGGTGTGGGTTTTCTCCCTTTTTTTTTCTTCATTTTTCCACTGTGGAAAGAAAGAGGGGTAGTGTAGACTTGGATCTTAGTCTTTCAGTGTTACTGGCTTAAAAGGATTAGTTATTAAAGGAAATATTCAAAGTTAGGAGGGCAAATCTTTTTGTCTCAGAGGTTGAACCTGATCAGGTCCCCTTAGACCTTTGTTTCATTAGAGTCTCAGTAATTTAAGGATCAGATTCTCAAAGCTGGGCAGTCAGCAGAATCGTGGGAAAAGCAATGGGACAAGGGCCAGGTAGAATGTTCTCCACTCTGTGGGGCTCATGTCTCCTGGGATCAACGTTCCCTGGTTTGGATGGAGGGGCACTTAGTGAGCTCCAGCTGTTCTGTTGGGTTTTTTTTTCAGTTTCTTTCTTCTCAGGTCCCACTGACTCAGTGTATTGTTCTTTAAGGAGTGGT
>NW_020926821.1:0-528 GCF_003984885.1 Neopelma chrysocephalum
TCCCACTGACTCAGTGTATTGTTCTTTAAGGAGTGGTGGGGAGGGCCTGGCCCTAAGGGCTGATGAGCCCCCCTGGGCATTCCATCACTCCAGAGCTCTTGGTGGCAGGGATTTTTCAGAGTTATAAAAAGGAAGTTGTAGTTAATTTTAGATTATGTTAATAGTGACTTCTCAGTGTGACTTTAGTTACAACTTAAAAAATCAGATTTGTGTTCCTGGAAAGACTGAGTTTAGTTTTTTAGGTGATTTATTTTTCCATGTAGTCCAAGAATTTGTAAACTAAGAGGACAAATATTAGAAATTCCCATGTATCACAATGGTTGGTTGGACTTGTTATCCCAGTTTTATGCTTAAAGATTTTTTTAATCTCAGAAAATATTTTGAACTGTAACTGAATCTATGTTTTATTAATAATAGAAAATGAAATAACTGTATTTGACAGAAAGATTGATTCTGCATTTTTGGCCTGCTTTTAATTGGGTTTGTTGTTTCATCATTAGGAGTTGGATGAAGATTTGCACCAAAAAA
>NW_020926822.1:0-344 GCF_003984885.1 Neopelma chrysocephalum
GTTACAACTTAAAAAATCAGATTTGTGTTCCTGGAAAGACTGAGTTTAGTTTTTTAGGTGATTTATTTTTCCATATAGTCCAAGAATTTGTAAACTAAGAGGACAAATATTAGAAATTCCCATGTATCACAATGGTTGGTTGGACTTGTTATCCCAGTTTTATGCTTAAAGATTTTTTTAATCTCAGAAAATATTTTGAACTGTAACTGAATCTATGTTTTATTAATAATAGAAAAAGAAATAACTGTATTTGACAGAAAGATTGATTCTGCATTTTTTGGCCTGCTTTTAATTGGATTTGTTGTTTCATCATTAGGAGTTGGATGAAGATTTGCACCAAAAAA
>NW_020926823.1:0-343 GCF_003984885.1 Neopelma chrysocephalum
GAGGTTGAACCTGATCAGGTCCCCTTAGACCTTTGTTTCCTTTGAGTCTCAGTAATTTAAGGATCAGATTCTCAAAGCTGGGCAGTCAGCAGAATTGTAGGAAAAGCAATGGGACAAGGGCCAGGTAGAATGTTCTCCACTCTGTGGGGCTCATGTCTCCTGGGATCAATGTTCCCTGGTTTGGATGGAGGGGCACTTTGGTTTTTTTTTCAGTTTCTCTCTTCTCAGGTCCCACTGACTCAGTGTATTGCTCTTTAAGGAGTGGTGGGGAGGGCACCGCCCTAAGGGCTGATGAGCCCCCCTGGGCATTCCATCACTCCAGAGCTCTTGGTGGCAGGGATTT
>NW_020926824.1:0-539 GCF_003984885.1 Neopelma chrysocephalum
CAAGACACCCTTTGTATTTTTTGTGGGCTTTTAAAAATATTTTATTCTTTTAAGTAATATACTGGATGTATTCTTAGTTAAGTCAAAGAGAAATGGATTAATTTCTTAAGAATGATTCTGAAGGATTAAGAAGGATTCAGAATGAAATCTTTGAGAAGTAATGCTGTAACACAGTACTCAGTAGTTTTTGACTGAAGGACTGAACTGTGCTTTTTGGTGTGGGTTTTCTCCATTTTTTTATTTTTAATTTTTTTTGTGTAAAGGAAGATGGGGAGTATAGACCTGGATCTTAGTCTTTCATCATTAGTGTGTTAGGTTCATTTTTAGTCGAGTTTAAACAGCCAGTTTTTATTGCTTCAAAGTTGGTAGTTTTGGTTCAATTGTCAGCAGTTACCCTCTTCATCGGGGTGTTGTGAACAGTTAGTACTAATTGGAACCGGTTTCTATTAAAAATAATTATTGAATGGGAATTAGAAGTTTATAGCCCTTGTATTATTTGTGTAGTAATTCCTGATGAAAATTGTAAATAGGAAAATATA
>NW_020926825.1:0-581 GCF_003984885.1 Neopelma chrysocephalum
GAATTAGCACAGGGGTGCTCTTTGCACCAGAACGATGTGACACAAGATACCCTTTGTATTTTTTGTGGTCTTCTTAAAATATTCTTTTAAGGAATATACTGGATGTATTCTGAGTTAAGTCAAAAAGAAATGGCTTAATTTCTTAAGAACGATTCTGAAGGATTAAGAAGGATTCAGGATGAAATCTTTGAAAAGTAATGCTGTAACCCAGAATCAGTACTCAGTAGTTTTTGACTGAAGGATTGAACTGTGGTTTTTGGTGTGGGTTTTCTCCCTTTTTTTCTTCATTTTTCCACTGTGGAAAGAAAGAGGGGTAGTATAGACCTGGATCTTAGTCTTTCATCATTAGTGTGTTAGGTTCATCTTTAGTCGAGTTTAAACAGCCAGTTTTTATTGCTTCAAAGTTGGTAGTTTTGGTTCAATTGTCAGCAGTTACCCTCCTCATCGGGGTGTTGTGAACAGTTGGTACTAATTGGAACCGATTTCTATTAAAAATAATTATTAAATGGGAATTAGAAGTTTATAGCCCTTGTTTTATTTGTGTAGTAATTCCTGATGAAAATTGTAAATAGGAAAATATA
>NW_020926826.1:0-486 GCF_003984885.1 Neopelma chrysocephalum
AATCCAAATACTAGTCATCATTTCCATAGTGTGTAAATGTTCATCTGACAAAGATCATATACGCTGCAATTTAATCCCATATTCCAGTTCTCCAGCTTGAATGTAGGCTATGTTACTAAAATTTATTCTATACAGTAAAACAAAATATTAATACTCTAATAATCATACTTATAATGCCTGTGACTGGAAATACTTTGCTTTTAATATTCTTTCAACATGGGCCCAATCCTGAGAAACTGTGAGAATTGGCAGGGCTTTCAGGTAGATATGAAATACCAATGATTAGTAGTTTCCAGGATTGGGCCCATGTTGAAAGAATATTAAAAGCAAAGTATTTCCAGTCACAGGCATTATAAGTATGATTATTAGAGTATTAATATTTTGTTTTACTGTATAGAATAAATTTTAGTAACATAGCCTACATTCAAGCTGGAGAACTGGAATATGGGATTAAATTGCAGCGTATATGATCTTTGTCAGATGAAC
>NW_020926827.1:0-2781 GCF_003984885.1 Neopelma chrysocephalum
GAGCACTGGGGCTGGCAAAGCCCATGGGAAGCTGGACTGCCTGGCAGGTGACACCCACCCAGCCAGGTATAAAGAGCCACCGGCGAGGACGCCCCACCGCACTTGCCTTCCCTGTCTCTCGCTGTGCACAGCTTTGCTTCTGGGGCTGGATATCTGATCCCTTCCACCATGAGCTGCAGCATCAAGAGAACATCCAGCACCTCGTACCGGAGCGGAGGAGGAGGAGGAGGAGGCTGTGGAGGCAGCAGCAGCCGGAGCTCCTCGGTGTCGTGCCGGCGCTACGCCTCCTCCGTGGTCGGCGGGGGCAGCTACGGCGGGGCAGCGTGCGGGGGCTACGGGGGCGGCCTGAGCGGGGCCAGCCTGGCCGGGGGCTACGGGGGGGCCTTTTCAGGGGGCTTCTGTGCAGGGGGGGACCTGCTCCTGGGCAACAATGAGAAGGTCACCATGCAGAACCTCAACGACCGCCTGGCTAATTACTTGGACAAGGTGCGAAGGCTGGAGGAGGAGAACGCTCAGTTCGAGCACAACATCCGCGAGTGGTACAGGAAACAAGCTCCCAACGTTTCCAAGGACTACAGCTCCTACTACCAGACCATTGAACAACTCCAGAATCAGGTAGGATGGCCCCAGCTAGTGTGGTTCCATCGCTCACATGCTCTTCTCTCCTGTGAGGTCTTCCTCCTTCCTCTGTCCTCCTCCCTCTTTCCCCTGGCCCTGGGCTCTATCCCCTGTGGGATGGCCATTCTGGTGGTACTGCAGACACAAACCCACTGAGCTGCACCTCCCATCCCTTGGGTGAGCAAACCCCCACAGCACCCCCAGGCAAAAGGGATGTGCTCCAGGGGCACAGCCTGAGGCCCCAGGGAGCTCCAGCAGCCACAGACGCACTGGCACACGGAGATCCCACGCTGTGCAGGTGTCTCCAAAGCAGCTGTGGGTGGTTTCCAGTGCTTCCCTCTGCTCCCACCCGGTTCAGCTGGATGGAGTGCAAAGCCACAGCACTTGGATGGCAGGATCTGAGCTCCCTTTGTCCCTGCATACTCCTCCTTGGTAGAGGACCAAGGTCTTCCCTCACAATCATCTTTTTTCATAATGAGATGAGCTACAGCATCAGGGGCAAAGCCTACGCTGCCTCCTGCACCCAGAGTGCAGAACCCACTCGGTGTGGGTGATCTCCCAGCATAACTGTTCTTCTGTTCTTTCCCCCATCAATATACTCTTTTATCAGAATGTTTGCAAAGCCAAAATCTTCACACACTAGTCCCTGTCATATAGCATTTCAACAACGTTCTGTGGCCCCTGCACTACTGCAGGAAACAATTCCGAGACCCACAACAACACCCTGCCAAAGCTCTGGGTCTTCTTAGTTCTTGTCCTGGAAATCTAGAACACAAAAAGATTTCTCTCCACCCTCCTCTTCTGCAGATCATTTCTGCCACTGTGGACAATAACAAAATGATGCTGGACATTGATAACAGCAAGATGACTGCTGAGGACTTCCGAATGAAGTGAGTACCTCCCTGTGAACCCTGACTCTCCCATGCCATGAATTTTACGAGACTGGTGAATGGAGGTGTTGGTGCCCTGTCCAAATGATCGAGCATTGCAGTGAAACGAATGTGTAACGCTTCTCTTTCCTTTGATACAGGTATGAGAATGAGCTGGTCATCCGTCAGACTGTGGAGGGTGACATCAATGGCTTGAGAAACATCCTGGATGATCTCACCAGGACTCGGTCTTCCCTGGAATGCGAGCTGGAGTCCTTGAAGGATGAGCTGATTGCCCTGAAGAGAAACCATGAGGAGGTATGATCCAATGACCAACAGCACAGCCAAGGCACCACCCTTGGATTCTTCAGCTTCCCACCCTCACACATGGAGTCAATTCCACCTTAGGCCAAGGGATTGTCGCTCCTTTTCTATCTTGATACCGCTTTGCCCACAGTCCCCAGCACAAGAAATGACCTGTGTGTGCTCTTGTGTCTCTGTCTGGACTCCCTGCAGGAAATGAGGCAGCTCCAGTCTCAGACTGGTGGGGATGTGAGTGTGGAGGTCAATGCTGCCCCTGGAGAGGACTTGACAAAGATCCTGAATGACATGAGAAGTGAATATGAGCAGATCATTGAGAAGAACCGCAGGGAGGTGGAGCAGTGGTATGAAGTCAAGGTAGGTAGCAAAGCCCAGAGTCCCCTGCGGTGGCACAGCCCAGGCACCCTGGCACCGGGACAGGATGAAAGGGAGAGGCTCCCTGCAGAGCTGAGCTCTCCCTCAGCAAACCTGCTCCCCCAGGGGATGCTGTGGCTCAGAGGGTGTCCCTGGCTTTGCCCCCGCAGATCGAAGAAGTCAATCGCCAGGTCACCTCCAGCAGCCAGGACATGCAGAGCAGCAGCCACCAGCTGACGGAGCTGCGGCGCGAGATGCAGAACCTGGAGATCGAGCTGCAGGCACAGCTCAGCACCGTACGTGGGCAGGGGCTGGGCCTGCCCTCCTGGGGCTGGGCACGGAGCACCACAGCTCTGCTCCTCAACTCCTGTCTTTGCCCTTCCAGAAAAGCTCTCTGGAGAACTCCCTGGCAGAAACCGAGACTCGCTACGGCTGCCTGCTGCAACAGATCCAGGCGCAGATCAACTCCGTGGAGGAGGAGCTGGCCAGCATCCGCTGTGAGATGGAGGGTCAGAGCCAGGAGTACAAGATGCTGCTGGGCATCAAGACCCGCCTGGAGCAGGAGATCCAGCAGTACCGGGCACTGCTGCAGGAGGGGCAGCAGGACCTTGTGTACGTA
>NW_020926828.1:0-4848 GCF_003984885.1 Neopelma chrysocephalum
ACCGGGCACTGCTGCAGGAGGGGCAGCAGGACCTTGTGTACGTATTCCATGTTGTAGCAAGGGAATAGCAAGAAATCCTTGTGTGCTTATTTGCCAACAGAGACTTCTTGTCCCTGGAGCATCAACATCTTTTTTGACTGAATATCCAGTGTTATTGGGTTTTTGTGAATTGATTACTCTCCTTTTGCAGTGCCTCCCAAGGTGCTTTCCAAGCAAGTGGAAAATCCTCCCAGTCATATTCTGCTTCCTACTCCCATTCCCAGTGTGGGGACATGGCAGGTAAGACAACACTTTGTAAGGATGTGGTTATTAGTGGGTTACATCTGCCCCAATGGCTGCAATGTAGTTTGTAAGAAAAAAGATTTGTAGTTTGGGCTGGGCAAGATTCCCAGGTCCATTAGCCTGGGAGTGAGAGAACCTCATTACTCTGCTACGGAGGAATCAGGCATTAAAATACAGCAAGTTTTGCCCTTCCCTCTACCTAATTATAAAATATAGACCATAAACTTTATGGGACAGGTTATGCTTTTTTGCTCATCGGAATAATAAAAAAATACAGTTCTGAGAAAGTGCTCAGGGTGCTGCTGGGCACGGAGCCTCTGCCCCTGTGCTGCTGACACAGTGTCAGGTGTGAGGATTCCCTCAGCAGGAATGCTCAGATTTCCCCTCAAGGCGATGATTTGCTCGGTGTTCACACAGGGCAGTCAAGAGTGTGTTAGAGCAGCAGCAGCAGCGATCCCGGCAGCGTCCAGCGAGAGACGGACCCCGGCACTTGTGCGGCACGGCCGGGGCAGCGGGAAGGGCTCGGGACCGGAGCCTCCTCACCTGCCGCAGCCCCCCGCCCTCCGCCCTGCAGTGCTTGGCTTACTCACCTTGTCTGTGGCAACTGCTTCTTTGTTTAAGGGCTCACACGCTGCTCGAAACTCTCCTCTAATAAACCTTTACTTCTGCAACGCAAATCACAACCACGTGTCTGAGAAAGTGAATTCAACCAACCCGGGGTGGGTCCTCCCCCAGCTCACCCCTCAAACACGGGCTGTGCAGTGGTTCTGGGTGACCCAGTCCCGGGACAATCCATTTTGCACTAAGGAAATGGACTCGGTGCTGAGATAAAATCTCCAAGCAAAGGGAAACGTCAGGAATTGTGAGCATGGCTGTGTGAGGTGTGACAGGTTCCAGGCTCTGCCTGAGGGAACTGCCAGGTGACACTGTCAGAACCCTCTGCTCAAACTCAGGAGGTATAAGGTTGAATGAATGATGTGAGTGAAAGGAGGAAGAAAATACCAATGCTGGGTAACTCAGAAGATTCTGTAATTAACTGTTAACGTACTAAACTGTGTTCAATGGTACTATTGTGACTCAGATATCTGAGTCCATCAGCCTCATCCCAGCTGGAGTCCTGTGGGAAGATGTGACTCAGGAGATGTTGTCCCAATATGTAGGGGCTTCCTCACAAGTATTTCTACACCTCTGACTGTGCAGACAATCACATATTGCTGCCTTCTGTTGGGAAATACAGACGACAATGCAATGGACCTGTCATGCACCAAAAAGATTCCTATATTTTATGATAGAAATTTCAATTTAAATATTGATTTAATACCAAGAACACAACTTCTGTCAGTACACACAGCTGGCTGATACTCTGCCTTCAGCAGAATTTTATTCACTGAAGATATTTTCTATATTTTACTGCTTAAAAAGATAAAATATGCAATAGAAGTAGAGATGAGACATCAATACTAAATTAAGGTAGCTCTTTTACATGCATTTTGCTTTCTGAAGATCACAGTGAAGGCCCTTTTCAATCTATGACTGATGCCCAGAGTCAGCCGGGTGTCACTCCCTCACAGGCGCCTGTTGGTCCCCTCTGTGACTAAACCTGCTCTTGAGTATTTCCCATTTTATCTCGGATGGAGGGCACTGGTCTGTTAGGGCAATGAAATGAAAGATTCTCTCATCACAACCAACTTACAAGAGTATGATTTGGTTTAGGTCTTCTTTCAGTAACCACATGCCTTGACTCTGCCAGACAGCACCGGGACTGCAGCCTGCAGTGAGTGTCCACAGAGACACTTCCACTCATTGAGTACTCAGTTGAAAAACTGACTTTTATCAGTCCAACAACAGGAATTGTTGTGAATAAAAGCCTGACTACAATGAATAAAAAGCTCATTTCAGGTTTTAACAGTGTATAAAGTGATGTAAAGCAAATGCAAATATGACTTTGGTCTCCAAAGGCTGCCAGAACTTACTCAAGTCTCAGCTGTACTTACTGTGCCAAAGTTGGTGAAGGACACATCTCTTTTGAGGCAGGATTATGTAGCCTTGAACTACAGTTAATGTGTATAAGTAAGCACTGAACGTTAATGCATACAGGAGTCACACAAGAGAAAAATGAGCCCAGAATGTGGGGCTGTGGAAACGATTCAGCTCTGGATGAACTGAAGAAACACACAGGTGAGCGATGCTGCAGGGAGAGGGGTGATGGATGAGGAAAGCACAGATGGAGTTCCTGATAAACTCCTGGGAGTAGCACTCTTCTTACCAAGACCACAGTTGACTCATTTGCTGTAAAACAATTAATTATCAGTAATTGTTTCTGAGGTTGTCCTCTCCCTCTTGTGTGACTGAAGACATACATCCAGTAATGCATCACAGCTTCTGGGGAAACCACAGACTGCTTTTAGTTCTTTTGCCAATTCAGAGTCTCTGCTTGTGGCTCCACATCCAATTTCACCAGTGAGTAAACAGCACCGGGAAAGGAATCACAGCACTCCTACTTCAAACAAACTTCTGACTTACAGAGGTCCACGGGGTGCTCTGTGAGCCAAAGGCCTGCCAGGGGAAGATGTGATTTCAAAGCTCTCACAGCCCCTCTGGAGGGCAGGGGAGCCTCAACACCTTCTACAGCAGAACGTCTGAGCTGCCTTTGTCCTTGGGAGGACCTGAACAGCCCCGGCTCTTCTGGCTGGTGAAGTAAATCAGTGTGTCCAAACTGACTCACAACAGCCAACTCCAGCCAAGAGCCGTGTCCACAGGATGGTGACAAGAAACGCACAGGGAGACAAGGAAAGGAAATGCCCCCGAGTTACAGAGCAGAAGGTCTGAAGTTTGAGTGTTTGGGATGCAGCTACAGCAATAAGGATGGTTAGATCAGCTGTTTGAAATGACAAGAGAGGGACAGAGAGATGGAGAAAAGGCTCCTGGTGATGGTATGAAATTACAGCATTGGGAAATGTCAGGAATTGTTGGGTCGGGTGTTGTGATGCAACGGTGCCGAGAAGGAGATACAAAGTCAACACCTCTGGCACTAAGGCCAGTCAGCAATAAACATCTCATAGGGGAGAATAAAAGTGCATTTCAACAATCTAATGAGGAAAATATGACTAAGGAATCACACCCTGTGAGAAAATAATTTTTATTTTTTAATAATGATGACTCAGCCTCAATAACATATGCAAAGCAACTGGTTCTGACGTGCAGATAATTAGAGAGATACCAATAAAACAACAATCATAATTATGCAGATCAAAGGATTACATTATCTGCGATCCGGGGGTGGTGGTGTGTCAAGAAAGAGGGTGAATGGCTTTCCATGATTCTTCAGTCGGCCATGACACGCGTTAGTAACTTTCATGGGTCTCACAAACGCTGTGGTAGGAGAGAAAATGCTGCTGGAGCCACAAGTGCAGGGTGTGTGTAACACTGTAAATGGAGAAACCATTTGGAGAACCCTTCCCAAGAAGGGTTCATCACATCCTGCCCCCTTACGGGAACGGTGCAGTTGTGCAGCACCGAGGGACAAAAGACTGAAGGTAAGGAGGGTCTAGAGGGTCATCACAGCTGCCTCTGTTACACAAGAATAAAATGCCCACCATCAACTGACCAAGGTCAATCTTGAAACTTTTTCCCTCTTCCACCCAAAGCTCCTGCAATGGAAGCACTTCCAGACTCTTCTGCCTTCTGTAGGTAAAAAGCTCCTCTTAGTTTCCAGGCCAAACTCACTCAAATCCAGACTGTGTCCTTTCCTATGTGGACAACAGGACTGTCCTGGATTTCAAACAGCCCCGGTACCTCCTTCCTCAAGAGCTGGCTGATAATCATCTCAGCCTCCACCTGGCCAAGATGAATCCTTTCCTCTCCCAGCACACAGCCAGTAAAGCCCTATAGATTTTACACACCTATTTCAGTTTAAAATAGTCTCTGAGTGATTGGAAATTTGCACAAAATGTTAAAAAATCACAGCTTTAAAATGACATCATCAATTGCCCATCGCTTTGTGTGAGACAGGAGGGTTTCCCAGAAGTGACACCACCCGAGTCTGGTGAGAACACAAAGAGCATTGCTGCTTCTAAGGTCGCTCTACTGTGATTTACTACTGAGTACCCTGAGAGACAGTACCCATACTGAGCTCTCCTTTGCAGGGAAGGACCAAAATTCTTAGAGATTTTGTTTCCAGAACTGGCAGTTCAACAGGAAAATTGGAACCAACCCCACGCACAGGGTGCCTGAGTTCATTCTCTCTAACTCTGACATTAAAGCAGAGTAACCAGGTGGTGCTTTCACCACCTGTTTTGAGGACAAAAAAATTACTCCGAAGAACAAAGAGCAACTATTAAAATGAGTCTCACTCATTAAGTAGCCAGCAACAATCTATCTGCAACAAAATCTAACTCACAGCCACCCACCCGAAATTGCAGTGCAGGCTTGGTGTGAATCAGCATGCAAACACAGTACCTGGGGGGAGGGCTGACCCAAGCCCCAAAAGAAATTCCCCTTAGCACATCACTTCCAGCGTGAGCACTGGGGCTGGCAAAGCCCATGGGAAGCTGGACTGCCTGGCAG
>NW_020926829.1:0-947 GCF_003984885.1 Neopelma chrysocephalum
GTATACACATACATAGTGTTATGCATGCAAATACATACCAGCAGTGCCTGCGGGACCCTTCGCCCATGTCACAACTGTCACGACTCTGTTTGATCTCTGGGCTGTGTGCGGAGGGGCAGGCACGCTCCTCTGTCTGCCAGAGATGGACTCCTGCTGCTGCTCTGCTGGGGTCACTGCTGTGGAGGACTACAGGGCCACAATGGATCAAAGGGAAGGATCAAAAGGCCGGATGGAGATGCTGAGCGCTACGACCCTTCGCTTCTCACAAGTGGAGGAATTGGTGAGGCAACAGGAGATCCATGACATGACTGGGAGTTAAACTGCCTTCTCCAAGTCGGTTGTGGGTTAGACACAAGGACTGTGAGCAAAGTTAGGCAGTGACAGCCAGTATGTGTTTTTCATCCACAGAGGAGCACCCTGCTGAACTGCAGCACCCACCACTGTGGTAGCACTCATACCCCTACAGCATATGTACATCCTGTGGTAAAAACCACAAGGGAGGGCTGTGGTGGTGTGCTGCAGTTCAGCAGGGTGCTCCTCTGTGGATGAAAAACACATACTGGCTGTCACTGCCTAACTTTGCTCACAGTCCTTGTGTCTAACCCACAACCGACTTGGAGAAGGCAGTTTAACTCCCAGTCATGTCATGGATCTCCTGTTGCCTCACCAATTCCTCCACTTGTGAGAAGCGAAGGGTCGTAGCGCTCAGCATCTCCATCCGGCCTTTTGATCCTTCCCTTTGATCCATTGTGGCCCTGTAGTCCTCCACAGCAGTGACCCCAGCAGAGCAGCAGCAGGAGTCCATCTCTGGCAGACAGAGGAGCGTGCCTGCCCCTCCGCACACAGCCCAGAGATCAAACAGAGTCGTGACAGTTGTGACATGGGCGAAGGGTCCCGCAGGCACTGCTGGTATGTATTTGCATGCATAACACTATGTATGTGTATAC
>NW_020926830.1:0-12968 GCF_003984885.1 Neopelma chrysocephalum
TGATGAATCGACTGTGCATGATCCGAAAAATTCATGCAGCACATGCCTTCGAACTCCTGGCACCCGTGTCCATGTGCCAGGAGTAGGAAGTCAATGGCGGCACGATTTTGCAAACTTACTTCTTTTAGTTTCTGGATATCTGCTAACAAGCCCTCTATCGCCGTTGTGGTTGCGTTGGCCTCTTTGGTGAGCCAACAACCGAGATGGGTGAGTAGAGATAAAGCATGGGCGGTTCCTATTCCTGGGTATATCCCTGGGAGTGGGAAGGAAGCCCAAAAATTTTTCATTCGGGACCAAACATAAATATGAGAATCACAGTCCTCTGGGAAAGGTAGAGGTGGTGGAGCAGTCCACGAAAGGACAGGAGGAGGAGGAGGAGGAGGAGTAACAAAGTCTGATTTCGGTGCTGGGGCAGCAAGGGGTGCCGGAAGGGTGGTGAGTAGGGATGGTGGAGGACGAACAATTTTTTGTGGAGGGATTGGGCGTTCATATAAAACAAATGTTCTTTTGGATCTACTGATTTTGGATAAGGGGGAGGAGTTTTGGATTTGATTTTGGGAAGAGAAAACTTGATCTGGTAACTGAAATTTTGCTGGATTGAAGAGGGCTAATTTTCCTACTGTGCAGGGACCTCCCTCCGGGTACGCAGGAATACCCTGCCACGCCCGATCCCCGCACAGAAGGAAAAATCCTTGGGGGAGTCTCCTCCACCTCGGTATTGTCTCTGTGGTCACTGTACTGATAACAGAATGGTTGCACCACGACGAAGGAATTTCTCGATAGATAGGTTTGTTAGCAGATACATTAAAAGGGGTAAATAATTTAGGCTCCGTGTAACGATGAAACAAAACACACTTACTGGTGGGGAGAGAACCAAGGAGGTCAATTTCTTGGGGAGGTTCGGGAGAGAGATGTGTTCGAGAGATGCCCTGTGCAAGTGTAGCAGAGTTTAGTGGAAGGGATTCCAGGCCTCGTGTCTGTGGTAAAAACGTATCCCATTCTTTTCCGGGGTATACAGGGATGCCTACCAAGCAGGTTTGAAAGGGATTGCCAGCACCAGACTGGGCCAGACACAAAGTATCTGTCCCAGTGGCTTTGGCTAGAGTTACCCACAAGTTGTCCGTGGGCTGTTTCATCCAATCTCTTATTGGTGAGGTAGATCCGGTTGCAAGCATCCTTAAGAGGATGACGCTGAAACAGATGGTCCACATGGTGAATCTGGGCCTCTGAAGATCCGCACTCTTCTAGCCGGTACCCACTTGGGTCCTGTTTCTCCTGAAACACAAGCATACCCTTTTCCCCACGTAATAAGGGGAAAGGGTCCTGTCCAAGTCTCTGTTAGTGGGTCTTTGTACATTACTTTGGCTTTGGTGACTTTCTGAGTGGAATCTGAATTAAAATCCTTATCAATGGGACTTCTGCTTGTGTGAGTTTCAGATTCCTCCAGTAAATTTAAAAAATTTAGAACATACATTACTTTTTCCAATCTTTCTTGGGGGGTCATACCTGTACTCCCCCTTTTTTGTTTTTTTAGCAAATTTTTAATATTTTGATGAGCTCGTTCTACTATACCCTGTCCTGTAGGGTTATGTGGGACCCCAGTGATATGGTGTATCCCCCATTCCTCAAAAAACTTTTTCGTTTCTGCAGAGACATAAGAAGGTCCATTATCTGTTTTAATTTGCTTAGGGACTCCCATTCTCGCAAATGCTGACAGAAAATGTCTCTTAACATCTCTGCTTTTTTCACCGGAATGCGCGGTGGCTACAATCATTTTTGAAAAAGTATCAATAGACACATGTACATATTTTAGTTTGCCAAATTCAGGAACGTGTGTGACATCTGACTGCCAAATCTCTTGTGCTGTTAGTCCTCTAGGATTAGTTCCTTCTGGAACCAATGGGGCGACCATTTGGCAGTCAGGGCACGCTTTTAAAATTTCTTTTGCTTGTGTTAATTTTAGGCCGAATTGTTTCTGTAGTGACCGTGCATTCTGGTGAAAAAACTCATGGGAGATTTTTGCTTGTTGGTATAGGTTAGGGGTAACAACCATACCTGCTAGATGGTCTGCAATCTGGTTTCCCTCCGCCACAGGACCTGGTAGAGTAGTATGCGATCTCATGTGGACAATGTAATATTCAAATTTTCTGTTTTGAATTAAAAACAACAAATTTGTTAGCAGATTGAACAACTTTTTATTTGATACTTGTTTTAGATATGCATTTTCAATTCTCTTTACAATGCCCACGACATAAGCCGAATCTGATATAATGTTAATTGCTTCATCTTTGAAAATTTCAAAGGCGCGAACAACTGCTGACAATTCCACGATTTGGGGAGAACCTTGGACTTTATGAATATTTTGTTGCCAATTATCATTTTCTTGCCAAACAATCACAGCATTTCCGGTTCTCCCAGACCCATCTGTAAACAGTGTTTTTGCACCTTTTATCGGCATTTCTGATTGCATGATTTTTAGTTTTATCGGAATTGGAATTAATCTTTGTAAAAATTGGCACGCCGGGAGGTGGAACCTGATCTCTCCCGGGTAGCCTCCGATGGCAATTTGGAAATCAGTGGAATTGTACATCAGCTGTTCCAGTTGTTCAGAAGTCAGTGGAAGGTAGATAAAACTTGGTTCTTCTCCACTGAGTTCCAAACACCTGATGCGTCCCTTGAAAATTAATTTACCAATCATTTCTGCCAATGTAACAATTGTTTTAGAGAATTGATGTGGGAGGAATATCCACTCCTACAAACAGAAGTCCTTATTGTTTATTGAAAATTGGCCTATGATAGCCAATGGCTGCTTGTTTTCTCTGATTATGATTAAGGAAGATGGCAGTCCCTCCATCTTCCTGCCTATTTGTCTTTCTGATATTTTTCTTTCCACAATAGTAAGAGCTTTTTCTGCATCAAAGGTCAGGGTTCGGGGGGAGGACAAATCTGCATCTCCTTTTAACAGCTCAAACAGGGGGTGCAAATCATCGGTTGTGATCCCCAGTACAGGTCTGATCCAATTAATCGCTCCCAACAGTTTCTGGAGGTCATTTAAAGTTCGGATTTTTTTGTCAATTATAATTGACTGTGGTTTAGCAGTTTTAGAGGCAATTTGGAGTCCGAGATACCTCCAGGGTGCTTCCTTCTGTATTTTCTCAGGGGATATCTCCAATCCTTGAGAATTTAGAGCTGAAATTGTTGAGTTCAGGGTCTTTTTGACCGCTGACTCTGTTTTGGCGCAGATCAACACATCATCCATGTAATGGAAGATGATTGACTGCGGAAATTTTCGCCTAATGGGTTCCAACACCTTTGCCACAAACATTTGGCATAGCGTTGGGGAATTTTTCATCCCCTCAGGAAGCACTTGCCATTGGAACCTGCGATGGGGTTCACAAGCGTTGATGGCCGGGACCGAAAATGCGAATTTGACCGAATCAGCCGGATTAAGGTAAATGTGAAAGAAACAGTCCTTTATGTCAATCACCACTAGGGGCCATTCAGCAGGGAGCATAGATGGAGAAGGCATTCCCTGCTGGAGGGCTCCCATTGGTTCTAGGACTTCATTTACTTTGCACAGGTCCTGGAGAAATCTCCAGGAACCTGAGGATTTTTGTATGACAAACACTGGAGTGTTCCAGGGACTGGTGGAAGGCTCCAGGTGTCCTTTAGCCAATTCCTGATTAACTAATTCGTTTAAAATGTGCAGCTTTTTCTTGGGAAGGGGCCACTGATCTACCCAAACAGGGGTCTCAGTTTTCCAGCTCAGTTTGGGCAGCTGCAACTGTTCAGTGACCCCCCCTAAAAATTTTCTTTTGTGTTCAAACTCAATTCCCACTGTTCCATGGCGTCTCGCCCCCATAGTGTGATTGGAATGTTCAACACATACGGTTGGAGAGATGCAGGTCTGCCCTCTGGCCCGTATACCGTGACAATTTGCTGACTTCTAACTGGGTGTTGTGAGCCTCCTACGCCGCTCACTCGAGTGTCTGTGGACTGGGCCGGCCAGCCGCACGGCCAGTCCTTTGCTGCTAAAATTGTTACGTCTGCTCCTGTATCCAAAAGTCCTTCCACCTTGATTTTTTGTGGATGTCTCGGTTCTGAAAAATAAATTAAACATTTTAGGAGAGGTCGAGAAGACTTCACTGAAGTTGCCCAGTTGGCTTCCTTTAGGGTCGTGTCTCTCTCTTCCTCGTCCTTGGACATCATGCAAAGTAAGGTATCCATGGAGATCATTTTGGCAACTGAAAAGTTGTCTTCCAGCTGTACAGGAGGTAATACGACAGACAGACATACGGCAATGTTATTGTTTGCAAGTCCAGTTAGAAGGGTAGGAATTACTATGACCCCTCTTGACACAGCTGAAAAATGTGATACTATTAAATACGTCTCTTCCGGGTGTATGTTGGCAGATGGTCTGACCCTGGCCAACTGTTCATAGGAACTTAAATGAGTAGAGGGATGGACAATTGTTAAAATGATCCAGTCTAAAGGGGTGCACTGTTGTTTGATTGGAACTGGATCTGGTGGGGGCTCTTGCATTACGGGGTAGCTGGGCGCGGTGTCGGGCGCAGAATAGAACGGAGCTGAGGGGATGCTTTTGTCATCGCGCCCCCCTGAGCGCTCTGCTCCCCGTTTCCCGAGTGTTCGCAGGGGCATGGGCGGAGGTCTGGTAGTGAATTAAAAGTGACTTTTTTCTTTAGTCTCAGAGGTTTTCTTGGGGGAAGGAACTCGCCATTGATGTTTGTTAGTGATCGACAGCTGGATGACCAGTGGCGGCCCTTGCCACACCTCCGACAAGGTGTCTTTGGGGCATTTGGCTCTGTAGCTATATCTGGGCAGTGCTTTTTAAAATGACCTTTTTTTCCACAATGGAAGCAGGACTGGGATCCGGTGAGAGCAGCAGCCAGTAGGCGTGCTTTATGGGAACCAGAGCCCACATTTTTGCAGGCTTCAATCATTTCAAGTAGGGAGGGGTCTTTTAACATTTTAAGTGCTTTTTGACAATCCTCGTTTGCTTTTTCGATAACCAATTTATTAAAGAGGATGTCTTGGCTTTCCTTTTGTTGTACTTGGCGGCCAATTGCTTCTTTTAGTCTGGTGATAAAATCTATGAATGGTTCTTTTGGGCCCTGATTAATCAATGTAAATGAAGGGGTTTGGACATATGCATCCACTACTTTTTTGACTGCTTCTAATGCCAATTCTTTTGAAATATCCAAAAATTTCAAATCTACTCGGGATTGATCGTCCCTACTTGAATAATGACCTTGGCCATAAAGCATGTCTACGGCCTGCTTCACCAGTATCCCCCTTCTTTCCATTTTTTCATTAACATATACTGTAATTAATTTCTTCCATTCTGTCTCAAAGACAGATGCTTGTACGGTAGAAAAAAGTCCATTAATGACTGCCTGAATATCATAAGGTATAAGTCTGTAAGCTAGAAAAAAGGATTCCAGCAAGCCAACAGTAAAAGGTGCCCCTAGTCCATACTGAACGATTGCTTTTTTATGTCCTTTAGCATAGGGTATGAAATAGGTCTCCACTCCGGGCCTTTACCCTCTTCCAGATAAATCGGGAAGGCCTTTAAAAAGTCTATGTCCTGTGCTTGTGCAGCCTCATCCCTGAAAGATTTCCAGATGTTTGGGTGTTTTACAGGCCTTTCAGGGGAGTGCTGTCGATAGTCTGCATCCGAATCTGATGGGTCGTAAATGGGGTAGGCCTCGGTGGAATGGGCCCTATGGGCGCGGCCATTTTTCCGGAAGGTGGACTTTAACTTTGGCCTAGCCCCGCCCCTAGCCTCCTTCCGGTCTCGGGAGGGTGGTCTTTCTGGGGAGGAGGCGGAGCTGGAGGGAGAGGGCGTGCGTGTAGGCGTGTCGGAGGAGGAGTCCCTGACGTGCACAGGTGGGGGCGGAGGTGGTCTAGGGGGTGGTCCGGAGGGAGCCCGCCCCCTCTTTTCCCGCGCTGGTGTCTCCCGCGGCAACTTTTCCCGCCTCCGCTCCTCACGAATCTTGTCTCCCCCCTTCCCGACGCCATGTTGAGCATGCTGTGATGTAGTGTCTTTCTCCCTCCCGCCATCTTGTGTGCGCTGGTTCTTATGTGACGCAGTTGATTTTAGTTTTGTGGTAGACAGTTCATGGAGGCTGTCGTTCTTGTTCATCATTTGGTGCTGTAGCACCATCAGAACAAGCCTCCAGGCAATTAAAGCTTCTTTCGCTTTTTGGTCCCCCCTGTCATTATCTTTCCATAAATCGTAGCCAATAGTTTGCCACTGGTCTACAGAGGTATCCTCTGAAAGTACAAGACCTTTGTGGTCTAACCATTTGGCAAGTGCTTTCGCGGATTTTTTATCAAGGGGGTGACCATGCTCAATGATGAAATCCTTAAGGCGTCTGTAGACGAATTTTTGGGAGGTTGACAGTGAGAGTCCCATGGTGTTACTGCAGCGACTCTTAGCACTGGTCCTTTATATTAAAAATCCTCCCTTTTAGGGGATAGGTGTCAGGGTAGGAGGTGGAGTGTCCCCAGCTGCTCACCTTCACTGGTGCGTCGACCCGTGGGACTCCGCAGCCCACAGTCGTCCGTCCAGTTGGGGGGACCGGCGGGGCAATCACCGCTCCTGGTGATCCCTGAGCCCGAGTGAGCACACAGGAGTTCTCTCAATGTGAGAGACCTTCTACTGTGGCCCCACGTTGGGCGCCATCTGCCACGGCCCGAGGGAAAGGGAATAGGGACGCAGCACTGCACAGAGGGTTCTCACACAGTAGAAGGTGAGGGTGCAATGGCAACTTTATTGAGGGAGGTACAGACTTAAATAGGGTTTGGGTAAGGGGAGGTTCCACAACTGGGGTAGAGCAAGGGATTGACAGGTCAGGGTAAAACAGGATTGGGAGATAAGGGAAAGGTGGGTGTAACTTCTGGGTATCCAGGGGAAGGGACCAATGGTAGATCTCTCTGCACTGCGGCAAACTCCAGCCAATCAGTAGCAGAGGAGCGGGAAAGCAGGGGAGAACAAGGGAGTAAACAACTTTTGGAGGGAAAACTGTGAGGGCAAGTCTGAACAAGCCCTAAACAATATAAACCATAGGGAGTAATATGGGGATAATTGTGAGGGTACATAAAACTGGGTTTAGAACTGGGGATAACACGAATGTCCATAAGCAAATAGTCCTTTCAGGCTCCATATAGTTCACGCCAGGCTCTGTATCTCTCCCAGTCCGATTTCTTCTCTTCCACATCTCCCCCTTCTTTGTTTAATGAGACAGTGTTGGCGTCGATGCTCTTCAGCAACAACTGGCGAAGACAGACAAGTAGACAAGGCAGACAAGTGCACAAAGTAATAAGAACGCACACGGAGATTAAAGCCATGATTAGTACCTTTTTGAGCCAATTGGGAAGTGAGGGGAATTTTAGCCAATCAAAGAGTCCATCTAATCCCTCACTGCGGGATTGACGGATATCCTGAACCAAATTTTTCAGTCGATCGATGCTTTGATGAATCGACTGTGCATGATCCGAAAAATTCATGCAGCACATGCCTTCGAACTCCTGGCACCCGTGTCCATGTGCCAGGAGTAGGAAGTCAATGGCGGCACGATTTTGCAAACTTACTTCTTTTAGTTTCTGGATATCTGCTAACAAGCCCTCTATCGCCGTTGTGGTTGCGTTGGCCTCTTTGGTGAGCCAACAACCGAGATGGGTGAGTAGAGATAAAGCATGGGCGGTTCCTATTCCTGGGTATATCCCTGGGAGTGGGAAGGAAGCCCAAAAATTTTTCATTCGGGACCAAACATAAATATGAGAATCACAGTCCTCTGGGAAAGGTAGAGGTGGTGGAGCAGTCCACGAAAGGACAGGAGGAGGAGGAGGAGGAGGAGTAACAAAGTCTGATTTCGGTGCTGGGGCAGCAAGGGGTGCCGGAAGGGTGGTGAGTAGGGATGGTGGAGGACGAACAATTTTTTGTGGAGGGATTGGGCGTTCATATAAAACAAATGTTCTTTTGGATCTACTGATTTTGGATAAGGGGGAGGAGTTTTGGATTTGATTTTGGGAAGAGAAAACTTGATCTGGTAACTGAAATTTTGCTGGATTGAAGAGGGCTAATTTTCCTACTGTGCAGGGACCTCCCTCCGGGTACGCAGGAATACCCTGCCACGCCCGATCCCCGCACAGAAGGAAAAATCCTTGGGGGAGTCTCCTCCACCTCGGTATTGTCTCTGTGGTCACTGTACTGATAACAGAATGGTTGCACCACGACGAAGGAATTTCTCGATAGATAGGTTTGTTAGCAGATACATTAAAAGGGGTAAATAATTTAGGCTCCGTGTAACGATGAAACAAAACACACTTACTGGTGGGGAGAGAACCAAGGAGGTCAATTTCTTGGGGAGGTTCGGGAGAGAGATGTGTTCGAGAGATGCCCTGTGCAAGTGTAGCAGAGTTTAGTGGAAGGGATTCCAGGCCTCGTGTCTGTGGTAAAAACGTATCCCATTCTTTTCCGGGGTATACAGGGATGCCTACCAAGCAGGTTTGAAAGGGATTGCCAGCACCAGACTGGGCCAGACACAAAGTATCTGTCCCAGTGGCTTTGGCTAGAGTTACCCACAAGTTGTCCGTGGGCTGTTTCATCCAATCTCTTATTGGTGAGGTAGATCCGGTTGCAAGCATCCTTAAGAGGATGACGCTGAAACAGATGGTCCACATGGTGAATCTGGGCCTCTGAAGATCCGCACTCTTCTAGCCGGTACCCACTTGGGTCCTGTTTCTCCTGAAACACAAGCATACCCTTTTCCCCACGTAATAAGGGGAAAGGGTCCTGTCCAAGTCTCTGTTAGTGGGTCTTTGTACATTACTTTGGCTTTGGTGACTTTCTGAGTGGAATCTGAATTAAAATCCTTATCAATGGGACTTCTGCTTGTGTGAGTTTCAGATTCCTCCAGTAAATTTAAAAAATTTAGAACATACATTACTTTTTCCAATCTTTCTTGGGGGGTCATACCTGTACTCCCCCTTTTTTGTTTTTTTAGCAAATTTTTAATATTTTGATGAGCTCGTTCTACTATACCCTGTCCTGTAGGGTTATGTGGGACCCCAGTGATATGGTGTATCCCCCATTCCTCAAAAAACTTTTTCGTTTCTGCAGAGACATAAGAAGGTCCATTATCTGTTTTAATTTGCTTAGGGACTCCCATTCTCGCAAATGCTGACAGAAAATGTCTCTTAACATCTCTGCTTTTTTCACCGGAATGCGCGGTGGCTACAATCATTTTTGAAAAAGTATCAATAGACACATGTACATATTTTAGTTTGCCAAATTCAGGAACGTGTGTGACATCTGACTGCCAAATCTCTTGTGCTGTTAGTCCTCTAGGATTAGTTCCTTCTGGAACCAATGGGGCGACCATTTGGCAGTCAGGGCACGCTTTTAAAATTTCTTTTGCTTGTGTTAATTTTAGGCCGAATTGTTTCTGTAGTGACCGTGCATTCTGGTGAAAAAACTCATGGGAGATTTTTGCTTGTTGGTATAGGTTAGGGGTAACAACCATACCTGCTAGATGGTCTGCAATCTGGTTTCCCTCCGCCACAGGACCTGGTAGAGTAGTATGCGATCTCATGTGGACAATGTAATATTCAAATTTTCTGTTTTGAATTAAAAACAACAAATTTGTTAGCAGATTGAACAACTTTTTATTTGATACTTGTTTTAGATATGCATTTTCAATTCTCTTTACAATGCCCACGACATAAGCCGAATCTGATATAATGTTAATTGCTTCATCTTTGAAAATTTCAAAGGCGCGAACAACTGCTGACAATTCCACGATTTGGGGAGAACCTTGGACTTTATGAATATTTTGTTGCCAATTATCATTTTCTTGCCAAACAATCACAGCATTTCCGGTTCTCCCAGACCCATCTGTAAACAGTGTTTTTGCACCTTTTATCGGCATTTCTGATTGCATGATTTTTAGTTTTATCGGAATTGGAATTAATCTTTGTAAAAATTGGCACGCCGGGAGGTGGAACCTGATCTCTCCCGGGTAGCCTCCGATGGCAATTTGGAAATCAGTGGAATTGTACATCAGCTGTTCCAGTTGTTCAGAAGTCAGTGGAAGGTAGATAAAACTTGGTTCTTCTCCACTGAGTTCCAAACACCTGATGCGTCCCTTGAAAATTAATTTACCAATCATTTCTGCCAATGTAACAATTGTTTTAGAGAATTGATGTGGGAGGAATATCCACTCCTACAAACAGAAGTCCTTATTGTTTATTGAAAATTGGCCTATGATAGCCAATGGCTGCTTGTTTTCTCTGATTATGATTAAGGAAGATGGCAGTCCCTCCATCTTCCTGCCTATTTGTCTTTCTGATATTTTTCTTTCCACAATAGTAAGAGCTTTTTCTGCATCAAAGGTCAGGGTTCGGGGGGAGGACAAATCTGCATCTCCTTTTAACAGCTCAAACAGGGGGTGCAAATCATCGGTTGTGATCCCCAGTACAGGTCTGATCCAATTAATCGCTCCCAACAGTTTCTGGAGGTCATTTAAAGTTCGGATTTTTTTGTCAATTATAATTGACTGTGGTTTAGCAGTTTTAGAGGCAATTTGGAGTCCGAGATACCTCCAGGGTGCTTCCTTCTGTATTTTCTCAGGGGATATCTCCAATCCTTGAGAATTTAGAGCTGAAATTGTTGAGTTCAGGGTCTTTTTGACCGCTGACTCTGTTTTGGCGCAGATCAACACATCATCCATGTAATGGAAGATGATTGACTGCGGAAATTTTCGCCTAATGGGTTCCAACACCTTTGCCACAAACATTTGGCATAGCGTTGGGGAATTTTTCATCCCCTCAGGAAGCACTTGCCATTGGAACCTGCGATGGGGTTCACAAGCGTTGATGGCCGGGACCGAAAATGCGAATTTGACCGAATCAGCCGGATTAAGGTAAATGTGAAAGAAACAGTCCTTTATGTCAATCACCACTAGGGGCCATTCAGCAGGGAGCATAGATGGAGAAGGCATTCCCTGCTGGAGGGCTCCCATTGGTTCTAGGACTTCATTTACTTTGCACAGGTCCTGGAGAAATCTCCAGGAACCTGAGGATTTTTGTATGACAAACACTGGAGTGTTCCAGGGACTGGTGGAAGGCTCCAGGTGTCCTTTAGCCAATTCCTGATTAACTAATTCGTTTAAAATGTGCAGCTTTTTCTTGGGAAGGGGCCACTGATCTACCCAAACAGGGGTCTCAGTTTTCCAGCTCAGTTTGGGCAGCTGCAACTGTTCAGTGACCCCCCCTAAAAATTTTCTTTTGTGTTCAAACTCAATTCCCACTGTTCCATGGCGTCTCGCCCCCATAGTGTGATTGGAATGTTCAACACATACGGTTGGAGAGATGCAGGTCTGCCCTCTGGCCCGTATACCGTGACAATTTGCTGACTTCTAACTGGGTGTTGTGAGCCTCCTACGCCGCTCACTCGAGTGTCTGTGGACTGGGCCGGCCAGCCGCACGGCCAGTCCTTTGCTGCTAAAATTGTTACGTCTGCTCCTGTATCCAAAAGTCCTTCCACCTTGATTTTTTGTGGATGTCTCGGTTCTGAAAAATAAATTAAACATTTTAGGAGAGGTCGAGAAGACTTCACTGAAGTTGCCCAGTTGGCTTCCTTTAGGGTCGTGTCTCTCTCTTCCTCGTCCTTGGACATCATGCAAAGTAAGGTATCCATGGAGATCATTTTGGCAACTGAAAAGTTGTCTTCCAGCTGTACAGGAGGTAATACGACAGACAGACATACGGCAATGTTATTGTTTGCAAGTCCAGTTAGAAGGGTAGGAATTACTATGACCCCTCTTGACACAGCTGAAAAATGTGATACTATTAAATACGTCTCTTCCGGGTGTATGTTGGCAGATGGTCTGACCCTGGCCAACTGTTCATAGGAACTTAAATGAGTAGAGGGATGGACAATTGTTAAAATGATCCAGTCTAAAGGGGTGCACTGTTGTTTGATTGGAACTGGATCTGGTGGGGGCTCTTGCATTACGGGGTAGCTGGGCGCGGTGTCGGGCGCAGAATAGAACGGAGCTGAGGGGATGCTTTTGTCATCGCGCCCCCCTGAGCGCTCTGCTCCCCGTTTCCCGAGTGTTCGCAGGGGCATGGGCGGAGGTCTGGTAGTGAATTAAAAGTGACTTTTTTCTTTAGTCTCAGAGGTTTTCTTGGGGGAAGGAACTCGCCATTGATGTTTGTTAGTGATCGACAGCTGGATGACCAGTGGCGGCCCTTGCCACACCTCCGACAAGGTGTCTTTGGGGCATTTGGCTCTGTAGCTATATCTGGGCAGTGCTTTTTAAAATGACCTTTTTTTCCACAATGGAAGCAGGACTGGGATCCGGTGAGAGCAGCAGCCAGTAGGCGTGCTTTATGGGAACCAGAGCCCACATTTTTGCAGGCTTCAATCATTTCAAGTAGGGAGGGGTCTTTTAACATTTTAAGTGCTTTTTGACAATCCTCGTTTGCTTTTTCGATAACCAATTTATTAAAGAGGATGTCTTGGCTTTCCTTTTGTTGTACTTGGCGGCCAATTGCTTCTTTTAGTCTGGTGATAAAATCTATGAATGGTTCTTTTGGGCCCTGATTAATCAATGTAAATGAAGGGGTTTGGACATATGCATCCACTACTTTTTTGACTGCTTCTAATGCCAATTCTTTTGAAATATCCAAAAATTTCAAATCTACTCGGGATTGATCGTCCCTACTTGAATAATGACCTTGGCCATAAAGCATGTCTACGGCCTGCTTCACCAGTATCCCCCTTCTTTCCATTTTTTCATTAACATATACTGTAATTAATTTCTTCCATTCTGTCTCAAAGACAGATGCTTGTACGGTAGAAAAAAGTCCATTAATGACTGCCTGAATATCATAAGGTATAAGTCTGTAAGCTAGAAAAAAGGATTCCAGCAAGCCAACAG
>NW_020926831.1:0-3693 GCF_003984885.1 Neopelma chrysocephalum
CTCCTGCCATAGTCAGTTTGCTGGTTCAAGGGTGTTTATGTGCCTGAAAAGCTCTGCATTCCCCCTGCCCTTTGAGTTACTGTGTCTGAAAAAAAAACATTCCTCCCTCAGACATGGCCTTTCTGCCCACATAGCTATGGATTTTGGATCTAGAAATTTGAAGCAGTTTCCAGCATTGCCTGAGCTGTTCCCCATTAAATGCTTTGGCATTTGAGTATCAGCTTTTCTTTCTCTGCAAGGAAATAAAAAAGAACACATAAATGATTCTAAATATGTCTGAGGCACTAAGGAAGCTTTTTACAGTCCATTTTAGAGCAACAGAAAACCAGAAACATGTGATTGCACTCCCACTGATAAAAGCACGAAGTGGGAACGTTTCCTTCAATTGAAGGATTCCACCACCCAAAAAACCCCCAGCCCACCTTCTAGATAATACACTGCTAGCCATGGATGGCCACTTTTCTTACCAAGTCATCAGCCCTGGGGTACCACTGCTCAACACCAACAGCCAGAGGTGACAGCAGCCCATTGGCAAGTCATTCCCACCTGTGGCAGTCCAGAACACATGTCAAAAGAAAAAGAATTAAAGAATATTCATGCCAAGGTCTTGAGGGAAACAAAGGGCCCTCAAGAACAATAGGCACACATCGGGTTCAGTGGTGGAGGCGGTGGGGTCTTGGATAACCCAATTCAGCCATTTAAACACCTTTGTGGCATTATCTGCCCTGGGTTTGGGCAGGGAGAAGGACCTGGGGCCATGTGCTGTCCCCGCGGTGTCACCCTGGCTGGAGGGACTCCTGCCTTCCTTCAGGTGGCCACCGGGGGGCAGGCGGGGGCTTCCGACAGCTAAAGAGGGAGAAATGAGCAGGAAAATGGGATAAAATGCAACATGACTTCATTAAAGATGAATCAGGCCAAACTAGTCAGCTTCTCTGTGAGGACTACCATAATTCTGGGTGGAAAAAGCGCTGAGCTCGCCTGTTTAAAATGCCACTTCACAGCTTGCGACCTAGACATCATCTGGCGTTTCCCAGCGGGTTTTATCTGGTATTTTCCCTGGCCTTATTTGTATCACCGTGAATCAGGAAGAGACCAGAAGTCCAGGATCTGCCACCTCTGTCATATCGACAGAGCCTTGCATTGCCAGCCCTGCCAGGGCCGTGGTCCCTGCATGCTGCAAAGCAGCAAAGCTCTTGCAGAGCATCAGACCCACCCAAAATTCAGGTGAGTTGTTCTTCCATGAAATTACAATTAACCTTTGACTTTGAGCTCAATTCAGAAAGCTCTGAACTTCTCGCTAGAGTGAGTGGGTCTAAGTTTAGCAACCAAACTGAATGTTTACCACTTCTATATTGCAAACCCCAGTTCCCACGTGTCCTGTTAATACTTAAACTGCTGGGCATGCCACTCTCTACACATACCTGGGCAGTTTTAAGAATATTCCAACTGAGGGACAGTGTATGAGATTTGCAAAAGCTGAGGGGCTCAACAAGACCAGCGGAGGGAAGAAGTTTTTGCCATCTACAGAGAAAGCCCCAAGAGATGTGGAATTGGTCAAGGCAATGTGCACAAGCTAAGATGGAACCAGCAACTACACCCAGCTGCTAGCAGCACTCCCAGAACAAGGTCATCCTGTCTCCATGACCACCACGATCCCAGCAGAGTCTTCCACAGCTGTTTGGTGTTCCATCCCAATGCATACTAGAGATGGAGGCAGGAGCCTTGAGCAACCAACCCTGCAATGCTTTGGCATATGTCAAAATGGCCATCTGGGATGTGACAGCCACCCTGTTATTGCCACTTTGCATCCTGAGAGCACAGCAGGGACTTAGGCAGCCTAAGCACGTAGCTACAAGGAGCCAAAAATGAAGATTGGTAGTCCAGAGACTTGCTGTTCAACCTCCCTCACTGCTGCTCCATAAGGAGGCAGCTGCAGACGGGTTGGGCACTGCAGAGGGGAACAGGTCCACCAAGCAGCTCAGCTGATAGCAATGACATGGTCCCATTACTTCTATGGGGAGAGGCTGCTTTACATGAGCTGAAGATGTAGCTTGCTACCACATTAGTTATTATCTCTCTTACTAATGACTTTGTCCTCCCATGTGTGCCAAACCCAATTATTTATAGACCACAGTTTTTTTCTCCCACCTGCCTTTGTGCTTATTATCCTTTCTTACAGAGTTAAGAAAAAGACAGGAGAAAGAAAAATCTTTCCCTCAAGTAAGTCTCTCACTGACCTAAATGCAAATTCGTTCAAGCAAATTCAGAGAGCTTTGATCCTGCATGAGAGGGAAAAGGGGAGGGGAGCAGCCTCTGCTGCTATCGGAACAGATCTTTACTGCTGCGTAACAACCAGGCAATGAAGCAAAAGCCACGGGAGTTTAAAGAGGAAGCTCAGCCAAAGGTCACCTGGGTGCTCCAGGTGCTTGTTATCAGAGCCTTGAAAAGAGGGAAGGAAAGTGACAGGAGCTGATCACAGCAACAACAGGAACCAGCTGACAGGGCTGGGGGAGCTGCCAACCCTCCTCAGCATGCTGAGGGTCTCTGCTGTTGTAAAGCAAAGGGTCTGCAAAGCCTGGGCTCTGGAGCTGCTCAGACCACCAAGACAAAATATTTCTGCCTCGGATCTGAAGCAACTGCTGGACACAGAGCCAGAAAGCACCCTGTTAATTGCAATACCATGTTCTATTTGCTGCCTTGTCTTTGCAGGTGATTTGTACCACTTTCACTGCTCAGCCATGTAGCTGAAGTGCTGAGGGGAAGGGTGACAAGGGGACAGAGGCACAATGGCACCAGGACATGTGCTGGAGTGCCAGAGGAATACACTGCTACTCCCTGTGTGAAGCTACACAGTTCTTCAGCCATCCAGGAGAGGGGGAGGGAAGGGAGCTCACACGTGCCTACAATTCCTAGAACTGGCCTAAGGGAGAAGGATTCAGGAGTGAGAAAACCTGGCAAGCTGGATCCAGCCAGAATCCCATCATCAGCTTTCTTGGCATCTACAAAGTTTCTCTGACCACTTACATTGGTTCTAGTGTCTTAAACCATTATAAGATCCTAAAATCTGTTACAGGAATGTAGCTCAAACCCACCTTTAAATTCTTTGGTACCAGTGGCACCAGCTCTGCTGATCTTGCTGATCAAGGGCAGGCTGCTGCTTTCAGTCCCTGCACTTTCCCTGCTGGTGCCTGCAGGGGTGAGAAGAGTTCAGGCTTCGCTGAACTCACGATTGCATCAACCCAGAACCCAAAGTGCAAAGAGAGTGGTGCTAGGAAAATGCTAACTGAGTTCACAGGAGTGAAGCTGAGACCTCTGGGACATGGAATTCCTCACTTGTGGGCCACGTGCCTAGCATCCACACCCAGCAGGGGCATTGCCACACAGACCCTGGCACTGGGGCAGGTAATGCTGCACAGTCCAGCACCACCCACCTACCAAACCAGATCAGTATTACCAGGGCCAGTTGCTTCAATTCCCATCTCTCTCCATTAGGCTGCTTTCCAATCAATGTTTATTGCTGGGCTGGGTCATGTTTGGCCTTGACTTTTAAGCCTATAATCTTATGGAAAAAGTCTTTGTTCCAAAATATGCCCAGTGTGGGTCCTCACTCAGAGGAGATTATCAGTCCGCCCCTGCTGAAAGGTATCGAATTTCCATGCAAGGTGTTACATGGGAAGAGCTAAAAGGGTGAAC
>NW_020926832.1:0-1099 GCF_003984885.1 Neopelma chrysocephalum
GGGGGGCGGGCCCGGCCGTGAGGGGCCGCCATGGCGGGCTCCGGCGGGGCGGGTGTGAGCTCCTCACGGCTGTAAAACAAGCCCTTGCCGCGAAAGCTGGTCCCTCTGAGCACAGCCGGCCCCGTCAGGGTGCTCGCGGCGTTAGGGAAGGCTCCTTCCCGCGCTGTTACACCGGTTACTCTGGGCGGGCTTGGTGCCTGTTGCAGTGCCCAACCGCCGGACTCCTCTGCCCGACTCCTGCTCTCGGGCTTGGGTGGGTCCAGAGCCTGGTGGAGGGGATCCCTGGGTCTCGGCCGGTGGAGTAACACACACTTGTGCTCTCTAAGGCTATGAGAGCGGGCTGGGCCGTTCCTATAAATGGCTCAGCTGGTGGCAGATGAGCTGCCTCTGCTGGGGTCTGTGGGTGTTCAAATAGGGTCTCACGCCGGGGTTGTGCAAAGAGCAGAGGACAACTGGGAAGAGTTGTTCTTCCAACGGTTTAATACCAACTCAACTAAAACCTTTTTGTTCCAGCTCCATTCGGCTCTATTTAGTAACAACGCTTTTAATTAGACATTATCAGCTGTCTGCCGACTCTCTGCAGTCTCTGGGTTGTGCCACGTCTGGGTCCCACGCGCAGGGTTGGGGCTGCAGATGCTGGGAGGTGCTTCAGCCCATCCCTCGGTCAGTGCAGTTCTCACGGGTGAAAGACTCCTGTGTGAAGCCCAGCCCTGCTTGCCCTCACTGCCCAGGCTGACTGTCTGGGCCTCTGAAGGGGCTTCCATCCACCTCTGCTGCACCCGGGGCTCTCCGTTTGAGGGCAGCTCTCCTCATGCACCTTTCCACCAGCCAGGGATGTGCTCTGTTGAAGCAGGGGTTATAGTAGTAGAGGATCTAAAACAGGCAAAGGAAAAGAGTTAGTTGCCATCATCCCAAGATGGAAAACCCCAAGCTACAAGAACTAGGACTCTGAATTGCAAAAGAGGAGCATGGACACGGAAAAGGGCTCTGAGGGCTGTATGGAATCTAAAGGTCAGGCTAAAGCATTATGTGAAAATTATGTTCAGTCATCACCACCCCTGGGGTTTTGCCCTCTGGGGGCAGAGCAGTGTAGGATTTT
>NW_020926833.1:0-967 GCF_003984885.1 Neopelma chrysocephalum
TGCTGACAGCACTGAGTTTGGTCAGCACAGGCAAGCACAAAACTGCCCGGTCCTTCTTCTAAAGCTCTACAGTCCCAGGGGCCTTGCACCTCCTGAAGACCCAGGGTGGCTGCCTGCTCTCCTTCCCACATACCATTCCTGCACGCTGTGGAGAGGAATGGCAGATCAATGTGACCAAGGCAGACTGCAGAACAACCCTAAATATCTGTCGCATTTGCTGCCTTTACATGCTGCAGGGAAAGATGCCTTTGTTTGCAAAACATCAGAGCAGCCATAGTTCCAACCAGCATTAAATCTGTGGCACACCCCTGACCTTTTCCCCCACAGCACTTTCCCCTCTGTGAACAGACTGTGGTTAGTAAAGCCAGTCCCTTCTGCAGTGAAGTATTTCCAAGCCAGTTTGAGGCAGGCAGAACTAGAGAGTGAGTTTAGCCCACTGCCCATCACCCAAACCAGTCGCTTCCTTGCACAGGTCATTTGCCCTTCCAGCATTTCATCCTCAGGGAGAAGAGGCATCTGGCTGCCCTTCTGTCCAGTGCCAACAGGAGCTCAGCCTTCGCTGCACCTCTTGGTGCTACCATAACATTTCCACATGCTTGTGCTGGGACATCTGTCTTGCTAAGGCCACTGAAGGACAAGTAGGAACAATAAAGCCACAGAACTATATAAGAGCAGTGTTTTCCACTGTTCAAATAGGGCAGGACAACTGGAAAAGATTTATTGTTCCAACAGTTTATTACCAACTATATTAGGCTTTATCTATAACTAATTATATTACACTTTATATCTGTACTGTGCTCCATCAGGCTCTGGAAGCAAGGGAGCAGCTGCCAATGGACATGGGTGGGCTTTAGTAGACACCTGCATGTTCCCACAGACTGACCCTCTGAAGGGGCCTTTCACCCAATTCTGCTGCACCCGGGGCTCTCCGTTTGAGGGCAGCTCTCCTCATGCACCTTTCCACCAG
>NW_020926834.1:0-1067 GCF_003984885.1 Neopelma chrysocephalum
CGAATTTCCATGCAAGGTGTTACATGGGAAGAGCTAAAAGGGTGAACAGTCAGGCACACTGAAAGCAGAGTGGGGAGGGGGACATCAACCTTCCTAGAGAAACTCCTGCTGACAGCACTGAGTTTGGTCAGCACAGGCAAGCACAAAACTGCCTGGTCCTTCTTCTAAAGCTCTACAGTCCCAGGGGCCTTGCACCTCCTGAAGATCCAGGGTGGCTGCCTGCTCTCCTTCCCACATACCATTCCTGCACGCTGTGGAGAGGAATGGCAGATCAATGTGACCAAGGCAGACTGCAGAACAACCCTAAATATCTGTTACATTTGCTGCCTTTACATGCTGAAGGGAAAGATGCCTTTGTTTGCAAAACATCAGAGCAGCCATAGTTCCAACCAGCATTAAATCTGTGGCACACCCCTGACCTTTTCCCCCACAGCACTGTCCCCTCTGTGAACAGACTGTAGTTAGTAAAGCCAGTCCCTTCTGCAGTGAAGTATTTCCAAGCCAGTTTGAGGCAGGCAGAACTAGAGAGTGAGTTTAGCCCACTGCCCATCACCCAAACCAGTCACTTCCTTGCACAGGTCATTTGCCCTTCCAGCATTTCAAACTCAGGGAGAAGAGGCATCTGGCTGCCCTTCTGTCCAGTGCCAACAGGAGCTCAGCCTTCGCTGCACCTCTTGGTGCTACCATAACATTTCCACATGCTTGTGCTGGGACATCTGTCTTGCTAAGGCCACTGAAGGACAAGTGGGAACAATAAAGCCACAGAACTATATAAGAGCAGTGTTTTCCACTGTTCAAATAGGGCAGGACAACTGGAAAAGGTTTATCGTTCAAACAGTTTATTACCAACTATATTAGACTTTATCTATAACTAATTATATTAGACTTTATATCTGTACTGTGCTCCATCAGGCTCTGGAAGCAAGGGAGCAGCAGCCAGTGGGCATGGGTGGGCTTTAGTAGACACCTGCATGTTCCCACAGACTGACCCTCTGAGCCTCTGAAGGGGCCTTTCACCCAATTCTGCTGCACCTGGGGCTCTCCGTTTGAGGGCAGCTCTCCTCATG
>NW_020926835.1:0-1396 GCF_003984885.1 Neopelma chrysocephalum
TCAGCAGATCTCACCAAACTGTCTTATCTGCATTTCTAGTAGTCAGAGAGACTAACTCAAACCTGCCTGAGCACAGCCTGAGAACAAAATGAAAACCAGACCTCTCATTCCCACCTCCATCTCCTCTATGGTGAGGCCCCATTTGCAGTGAAGGTCCCTCTCTCCCCCAAGACTACCACAAGCATTAGTTGACGTGCAGAGCAGCTGCTGTACCTGGCTGTGAGCAGAAACTGCTGCTTCCTCTGCCAGGAATTCAGGCAGGGAGGCAGATCTCTGGACATTCTGCTGCATTTTGGTGAATCCATAGATGTTCAGCTGGCGAATAACACTCTCGATTCTCTGCGTGTTAAAAACTCGTTGAGGTCCTGCCCTGCCCAGCACCTCCTCTTTGAAGAGTTCTTCATTGATTGCAACACATTTTCCACCATCACTCCACCAAATGGACCGAAACTGGTCACTTTCCAGCATTTCCCAAAGTTTCTGTGGAAAGCAGAGGGGTGAGAATTGACTGTCCTTGCCTGTGCTCTCATTGGAAACAGAAGGGCCTCGTTTGGTCTTGCGTCTGTCCCTGATAGGCTGGATGTCCTGTTCCTTCTCCATCACTCGTATGGCAGTGTCACAGGGCACGATTTCCCCCTGTCCTGGCAGGCCAGGGGAAGCTGTGTCAGCCCGCTGCCCCAATGCATCTGGAGTAGAAAGGGGTGTTGTTTCTGTGGGAATCAGCTCCCTTTTCTTTTGCTACAGGTGGACTGAAGCTTCCCTCATTGGCCATGGCCCTGCACAGCCATACCTCGTTCTGCCAGTCAGCAGGCAAAGGCCAGCTGATGCCCCCGACTGCGGGTTCCAATGGAGTGTTCTGACATGTCACTGTGGTGCCCGTGCTCCTCAGGGAGGAGCAGGAATGGCTGCAGCCTTGGGCATCCCAGTGTCCCTTTGGGAAGTTTTCCAGCTGGGCCCCTCTGACACCTGCAGAAATGTCCCTGTGGATATCAGGGAGAGGAACCAGCCCAGGGAACTGTGCTGGATTGCACGTGGGGAAGGTGGGACAGCCCACCCTGGTGCCAAAAGTGGCAGCTGTGGTGAGGGAGGTGCAGCCTGGTGCAGCTGGAGTAGCACACTGGAGGCCAGCTGGGGCCTGGCTGCTGAGTGGTGGTGACACAGATGGGGCAGCCCAGAAGTTCTCCAGCAGGGTTGGGAAGTGGAGGAGCAGCATCTCAGGGTGTACAGGGTCTGTGTATGCAGGGACATGCATTAGCCATTAGTTGCTTTACCTTGGCAAGTACAGACTCTCTGTGAGCAGACACCTGCATGTCCTGTGCTGGAACTGGTGTGAACACCTCCTTCTCCACGCCAGCAGCAGTTCCCTGTGCAGGATGAAGATCTTGGCAGCTTTCCT
>NW_020926836.1:0-1339 GCF_003984885.1 Neopelma chrysocephalum
CAAACCTGCCTGAGCACAGCCTGAGAACAAAAGGAAAACCAGACCTCACATTCCCACCTCCATCTCCTCTATGGTGAGGCCCTATTTGCAGTGAAGGTCCCTCTCTCCCCCAAGACTACCACAAGCATTAGTTGATGTGCAGAGCAGCTGCTGTACCTGGCTGTGAGCAGAAACTGCTGCTTCCTCTGCCAGGAATTCAGGCAGGGAGGCAGATCTCTGGACATTCTGCTGCATTTTGGTGAATCCATAGATGTTCAGCTGGCGAATAACACTCTCAATTCTCTGCGTGTTAAAAACTCGTTGAGGTCCTGCCCTGCCCAGCACCTCCTCTTTGAAGAGCTCTTCATTGATTGCAACACATTTTCCACCATCGCTCCACCAAATGGACCGAAACTGGTCGCTTTCCAGCATTTCCCAAAGTTTCTGTGGAAAGCAGAGGGGTGAGAATTGACTGTCCTTGCCTGTGCTCTCATTGGAAACAGAAGGGCCTCGTTGGGTCTTGCGTCTGTCCCTGCTAGGCTGGATGTCCTGTTCCTTCTCCATCACTCGTGTGGCAGTGTCACAGGGCACGATTTCCCCCTGTCCTGGCAGGCCAGGGGAAGCTGTGTGAGCCCGCTGCCCCAATGCATCTGGAGTAGAAAGGGGTGTTGTTTCTGTGGGAATCAGCTCCCTTTTCTTTTGCTACAGGTGGACTGAAGCTTCCCTCATTGGCCATGGCCTTGCACAGCCATACCTCGTTCTGCCAGTCAGCAGGCAAAGGCCAGCTGATGCCCCCGACTGCGGGTTCCAATGGAGTGTTCTGACATGTCACTGTGGTGCCCATGCTCTTCAGGGAGGAGCAGGGATGGTTGCAGCCTTGGGCATCCCAGTGCCCCTTTGGGAAGCTTTCCAGCTGGGCCCCTCTGACACCTGCAGAAATGTCCCTGTGGATATCAGGGAGAGGAACCAGCCCAGGGAACTGTGCTGGATTGCACATGGGGAAGGTGGGACAGCCCACCCTGGTGCCAAAAGTGGCAGCTGTGGTGCGGGAGGTGCAGCCTGGTGCAGCTGGAGTAGCACACTGGAGGCCAGCTGGGGCCTGGCTGCTGAGTGGTGGTGACAGAGATGAGGCAGCCCAGAAGTTCTCCAGCAGGGTTGGGAAGTGGAGGAGCAGCATCTCAGGGTGTACAGGGTCTGTGTATGCAGGGACATGCATTAGCCATTAGTTGCTTTACCTTGGCAAGTACAGACTCTCTGTGAGCAGATACCTGCATGTCCTGTGCTGGAACGGGTGTGAACACCTCCTTCTCCATGCCAGCAGCAGTTCCCTGTGCAGGATGAAGATCTTGGCAGCTTTCCT
>NW_020926837.1:0-1650 GCF_003984885.1 Neopelma chrysocephalum
TTCCCACCTCCATCTCCTCCATCACAGAATCACAGAATGGTTTGTGTTGGAAGGGACCTTCAAGATCATCTTGTTCCAACCTTCCTGCCTTGGGCAGGGATGCCATTCAATAGATCGGGTTGCTTAGGGACCCAGCCAGCCGGGCCTTGAACACTTCCAGGAGTGGGGCATCTACAATCTCTCTCAGCAACCTGTTCCAGTGCCTCACCACCATCCCAGTAAAGCATTTTTTCCTAACATCCAATCTAAACCTGTTCTCATTCAGTATAAAACCACTGTCCCTTGTCCTGTCACTCTCTGCCCTCATTTCTATGAGACCCCTTGTAAGAAGTGGCTTCTCCACCCACAAACAGCCCTCTATGATGAGACCTAATAAGGTCCTTCTGGCCAGGTCCCTCTCTCCCCCAAGACTATTCCAAGCATTAGTTGATGTGCAGAGCAGCTGCTGTACCTGGCTGTGAGCAGAAACTGCTGCTTCCTCTGCCAGAAATTCAGGCAGGGAGGCAGATCTCTGGTCATCTCGTTTTGTTTTGGTGAATCCGTACGCATTCAGCTGTCGCGTGAAACTTTTCATTTTCTGTGTGTCAAAAAGCCGCTGAGGTCCTGCCCTGCCCAGCACCTCCTCTTCGAAAAGATCTTTGTTGATGGCCACACATTTTCCACCCTCGCTCCACCAAATTGACTGAAACCTGCTACTTTCCAGCATTTTCCAAAGTTTCTGTGGAAAGCGAAAGGAGAAGAACTCTCCCTCCATGGCCATCTCCCTGGACAGCTCGCCCGTGTCCTGCCAGTCAGAAGGCAAAGGCCAACTGGCACCAGTGGACTGCGGGTTCCAATGGAATGTTCTGCCATGTCACTGTGGTGTCCGTGCTGTGGAGTGGGGACATCGCAGGTGACATCTCAGTGATGGTTGGCAGTGGTGCCCTGGCAGAGGGGAGCAGCCCGAGGAGAAGCTGCTGGAGGGCACTTGTTGCTTCTCCCTCCCAGAGGCACTGGAGGTGGGACTGCAGAGCCCAGCAGTCCACAGAGCTGTGCTGAACGGCTATGGGCAAGGAGAGGCTGCACCCAGCAGTGGGTCCCCAGGGAGGAGCAGGGGTGGCTGCAGCCTTGGGTATCCCAGTGCCCCTTTTGGGAAGCTTTCCAGCTGGGCCTCTCTGACACCTGCAGGTTTGTCCTTAATCCTTCTCCCTCGGGCACTGCAATGCAGAAGCAGCAGCTCCAGTAGGGACAATCCTTTTCCTGACATCCCCTGCCCCAAAGCAGCAGGTATTCCCTGATGTCAATCCACTGTCCTTGCAAACTGCTCGAAAGGGATTGCCCTTTTCTATTTTTAACTAGTGGATTTAAAACCGCCTGGGAGAGATGGAGCAGGGGACACACTGTGTTTCTGGAAGGAGACCTAAAAGCAATGTTGTCTTCTCCAGCCATGAATCAGGGGCTGGGGGAGCCAAGCCCAAGCCCTCACTCAAGGCATCCCTGGGTCAGGAGCTGTTCTGGTTCCCTTTTTCTGAATCACTCCTGCTTTGTTCATAAAGCCATGAACACAATCCCATGAATTGCTCTTTGCAGGGAAGCTATCCATCCTTCTCCCTGCTGCACTGCTCTCCTGCCATAGTCAGTTTGCTGGTTCAAGGGTGTTTATGTGCCTGA